>NC_044590.1:12932500-13191456 GCF_901933205.1 Camarhynchus parvulus
CTGGTGCCTGGGTGGTGCCTCCTGTGTGATGCCCAGGGAGTGCAGGGCAGGACATGGTGTAGCAGGGTTAGGGAACTGCTGGAAGGTTGATGGGCAGGGTAAAACCTGGCTGGATTTTGGCTCCAGGACCCTGAGGTGAAGGAATTCAACAGGTACAGGTACAGCCCATGGGCACGCTCAGCATGGGAAGTGTGTCCAGGGAAGTCTGTAGGAGTGCCTGGATGTTGGAAGTGTGATTTGGGGTGCTGATTACACCATTGGTGATTTACTACCAAAACCCAGTGGTTTAGTATTGGTATTATACTATTCTATGGTATAACAGTGTAATATAGAATACTACTGCACTAATAGTATAATATATAATATAAATAATATAACATATAACATAACATAACATAATATCATATAATATAATACAATGCAATACAATGCAATACAATACAATACAGTGTAGTATAATATAATATAATATAATATAATATAATATAATATAATATAATATAATATAATATAATATAATATAATATAATATAATATAATATAATATAATATAATATATAATACAATATATAAGATAATATGTTTGTTATTAATATTGTCCTAGAATATTAATATACTGTGATATGATATTAATATAATATTAATAATATTGCTATGATGCTAATAATATAATTATTCTATTATATATATTATACTAGTATATATACTATTATACTAGTATTGTAGTATACTAGAATAGTATTTTAGTACAATAGTATTATAGATCACTATTTTAGTACACTACTGTACTATAGATATACTGGTATTTTAGTACCAAACTACTAGCAGTTTAATACTATTAGTACTAAAGTGCTACTGGTATGGAGCTGGGGAAGGGCTGGAGAATTCCTGAGGGAGCTCATCCTGGAGAAAAGGAGGCTCAGGGGGACCTTGTGGCTCTGCACAGCTCCTGACAGGAGGGGACAGCCAGGGGGGTCAGGCTCTGCTCCCAGGGCAAGAGGAAACGGCCTCAGTTGCATCAAAGGAGGGTTAAATTGGATATTGGGAAAGCTTCTTCCCCGAAGGGTGGTCAGGCATTGGGAGAGGGCAGTGGTGGAGTCCCCATCCCTGGAGGTGTTCAAAAAGTGTCCTTGGGGACTTGGGTAGGTGCTGGGCTTGGCAGTGCTGGGTTAATGGTTGGGCTCAGGGAGCTTCAGGGGCTTTTCCAATGGTTCTATGGTTCCACAAGCCTGGAGGATGAGTCCATCCTGCTCAGAGCCAGCTGCAGAGCTCCTGGTGCTCAGTTAGGAGCTGCTCTGTCACTCTCAGGGCAGTTTTTCGAAGAGAACTGACCCCAAGAATGGTTCCCTGAGCTTTTCTCTACAGCACTACCATTTCTTCCTCCTGAGCAGTTCTCCTCAGAGCTGTCTCCTGGGTGAACTGTGATCCATGGAGCAGGAGCTCCATCCCAGAGCCACATGTGGCAGGAAAATGCTTCCCCATCTCTTACCAGTACCCCTGGAATCTCAGAGCAAACCCAGCCCAGGCGGGCTCTGCCACTGCTCACTGCTGCCCTTCCCATCTCAGACTCCCCGTGGTGCAGCCAGGGAGGGATGTCCCAGCTCTGACAGGGACCCAGCTGCTCTCAGCTCCTCCTGCACACTGAAGTGTCCCTGCACAGCCCTGCCCTGGGGCCAGCACAGCCAGGAGCAGTGTCCTGTGTCACCTGTGTCAGGACGTCTGTCCTGGAGACCATTCCTGAAGGGAGATGGAGCTCCTGCCTCTGGCCCTTCCTGGGAACCCCCTCCAGAGCCTGGGGGGAGCAGGGAGTGTCCTGAGGGCTGATCCCAAAGTCCCTCCTGAAAGTCTCTGCTGGGACTGGTGCTGCAGCAGCTCCAGGGCTTTGGAAGGGACCTTAAAGCTCATCCTGTCCCACCCCTGCCATGGCAGGGACAACTTCCACTGTCCCAGGGTGCTCCAAGCCCTGTCCAGCCTGGCATTGGGCACTGCCAGGGATCCAGGGGCAGCCCCAGCTGCTCTGGGCACCCTGTGCCAGGGAACAATTTCTCGCCAATATCCCATCCATCCCTGCCCTCTGGCAGTGGGAGCCATTCCGTGTGTCCTGTCCCTCCAGGCCTTGTCCCCCCAGTCCCTCTCCAGCTCTCCTGGAGCCCCTTCAGGCCGTGCAAGGGGCTCTGAGCTCTCCCTGGAGCCCTCTCCAGGTGAGCACCCCCAGCATTCCCAGCCTGTCCCAGAGCAGAGGGGCTCCAGCTGTTGGAACATCTCCATGGCCCCCCTGCCACTTGTTCTGTCAAGTCTCAATCATTTTTGTTCAATCAAAAATCAATTTTTGTTCTTTCAATCATTGTTTCAATCATTTCTTTCTTGCCCTGGGGCTGGGGCAGCTCTGCAGGTGGGGTCTCAGCTGTGCAGAGCAGAATCCTCTCCCTTGAGGTGCTGATGAGCTGCCATAGCCTGATGCTGCAGCACCTCAGACCACTTCTGGTGGGCTCAGTGAGACCTCCTCACACGTGAGCTTCCCCTGCCCCTCACTCTGCCTCACCTCACCTCACTTCCAGCACTATTTCCAGTGCCTGCCAAAGTCCTGCAGTCCCTTGGGATGTTTGTCCTTCTGTGCCTTCATCCCCTGCATCCTCAGTGCCAGGGCTCTGTGCTGGTGCAGGGAGCTGTTCCCAAGCTGGGATAACATCCCCCTGCATTCAGCTGACTTGCATTTCCTCCTTATCCTTGCTATTAATCCCAAACTTGCAGAATCACCAGGTATTAGGATTTGATAGAGACTCTGCTCTTTGTGTGCCGAGCCAGCTGATGGAAGTCTTAATCCTGCAGGTGGTAAGCTGCCAATCCTTCCAAAGCCAGGCTGCATTAGCACTCTGATACCAGAAATATCCTCCTGATGGGGGAAGATCCCTGCCAGGGGGAGCTGGGGAAGGCAGAGTGCATCTCCTGAGTGCCTGGGCTGCCCAGTCTGGCACATCCTGAGTGCCTCCTGTGGTTCTGATATTGCTGTGAAAGGGGAAGAGAGAACAGCAGCCTGCTTACAAAAATGTCAGCCTGCAAGGGAGGAGGGCAGGACTAGGGGAGCTGTGGCTGCAGGACTGCGGACACTCAGGGGGGGCTCACCTGGAGAGGAGAAGGGTCCAGGGAGAGCTCAGAGCCCCTTGCAGGGCCTGAAGGGGCTCCAGGAGAGCTGGAGAGGGGCAGGGGACAAGGGATGGAAGGACAGGACACAGGGAATGGCTCCCACTGACCCCCAGCCAGCAGAGGTGCTCACTCCCTGCTCCTCCATCATCTTCCACAGCCGTCCTCTCCCTCCCCTGGTGGGAGACAAGGCCACAGCCCCGTGGTCACTGTGGGGTCCTGAGCCTGCCTGAGTTTGGGAACCCTGCCTGCCTCAGGGATCCCAACTCCAGACATCTCCCAGGGCAGGGAAAGGGATGCCTGCGTGTCTGACATGTGATTTGGGCTGGTAACCACATCACTGGTGTTTCAGTACCAAAACCCAGTACTTTAGTATTGGTATTATATTATTATATAGTATAATATAATACTGCTATACTAATAGAATAATATATTATTATATAATATAGAATATAGAATATAGAATATAATAGAATAATACAATCATTATTAATATGTCTTAATTATATACTATAATATTTTAATTATATACTATAGATAATATAGTATATATACTAAATATATAAGATATACTACTATATCTTAATACATACTATATTATATAGGATATAGATATCTTAGTATCTTAGATATTATAGTAGCTTAATATATCTATAGTATAATATAATATAATATAATATTGTAATATAATAATACAACATCTATTAATATATCTTAATTATATACTATATCTTTATTATATACTATATATATACTATATCTTAATATATTATATACTACTGTATCTTAATATATACTATATTATATAATATATAGATATCTTAGTATCCCAGATATTATAGTATCTTAATATATATATAATATAATATAATATAATATAATATAATATAATATAATATAATATAATATAATATAATATAATATAATATAATATAATATAATATAATATAATATAATATAATATAATATAATATAATATAATATAATATAATATAATATATTGACACATTAATTAATATTAATTAATTATTACTTAATATTATAATATTAGTACAGCATAATGTGATATTAATATAATATTATTATATTTATATAATGCCAATAATATAATATATGATACTATTTTATTTGTATTATAGTATACTAGTATACTATTTTAATACACTAGTATACTAGATATATACTGATATTTTGGTACCAAAAGTACTTTAGTTCTAGTAGTACTAAAGTATTACTGGTACTGGTATTTTAGTACCAAAAACCTGCTTTCTGTTGGGCCACTTCTATTTTCCAGTTCTAGGAATAACCTAGAATAGTAAGCAGGAAACAAAATGTCTCATTTCTAAAATGAAACTATTGTAGTCACGGTGGACAATAATGTTCTCAGAAAATCCTTTTCCCCTTTCCTCACTGTAATTCTCCACAGTGACCAGGCTGGTGTTCCCCACCTGGTCCCCAAAAGCAAACAGAGCTCAGTTCAAGGTAAATCCTGCTCATCCCTCCAGGATTCAGCATTCCCTTGCCCTGTAGCAGATCCATCACCTGTCTGGTGCTTCCAGCCAGGAACCCAGCTGGGAGGGAGGGGTGGGCTGTGGGGATGGAGCAGCATCTGTGTGGTGGGAGCAGTCTGGGCAGAGCAGGCAGCTCTGGAACAAACAAACAAATAAATAAATAAATATGGAATATATTCTGTGAAGTAACTTGGTGATTCCCAATTAATACCCTAATTGCCCCCTTTTTCTAATTATTGATTCCAAAATTACTGAGCTGAGTTGCAAATGCTGTGGAATATAAAAAAGAAGGAAGGGCTTTTTAGGGACATTTTGGAATTACAAATTACGTTTGTTGTGAGAAAACGAGACACAGTCTGTTTAATTGGTGGTAGGATGCAATTTGTGAGCACTTAGGTAAGAAAAATACAGCTATCTAGGGGATCATTACAGATCCCTTTCCTCTGAGTCAGCAAAGCTCAGAGCTGGGCAGAAAGCAGATCTATATTCCATAAAATTCAGTACCAAGAAGCTCTGTCCCAGGGATTGCTCTTGGCAGGGAGAGAGGGGCTGGCTCAGGGATGGACAGAGAGGAACACAAGGTTTGGGGGCTCACAGAGAAAAAGCAGAGGGGTCTGCTGGCCAGAGGGGCTGGATCCTGTTGCACATTCCCTTCTGGAACATGGGGTGAGCCCCCTGGGTCACAGGAACTTTCTGGCTGCAAACAGAAATAAAATTTGGGATTCTTCCAATGGTTTTTGGCTCACTGAGGGTAGATTTAGATTGGATATTGGGAAGGAATTGTTCCCTGTGAGGGTGGGCAGGCCCTGGCACAGGGTGCCCAGAGCAGCTGGGACTGCCCCTGGATCCCTGGCAGTGCCCAAGGCCAGGCTGGGCAGGGATGGGAGGGAATGGGATGCCAGTGTCATTCCCACAAAGCCCTTGGAGAAACACCCCTGGGAGCCTGCTGCTGCAGGCAGGTTTGTTAGCACCAGGAGTTAATTAGAAGTGAAGCCTGTGCTCCAGGTGGCAGAAGCCTCTGGAGATCCAAGATCACCATTTGGACTGAGAAGGGCTCTGCTCTTACTGCATGAATCAGGGTTTGGCACAGGATCTTCTGTGGAGAAGGAAATTGGGGCTGCCTGGTGCCATCATTTTCCATCAGAGAGAGGGAGAAGGGTGTGGTGTTGTGGGGTCCCCAGGACGAGGTGAGAGATGAGAATTTGACTCCATGTTTGCAGAAGGCTGATATATTCTATTCTATTAATATTCTATTCTATTCTATTCTATTCTATTCTATTCTATTCTATTCTATTCTATTCTATTCTATTCTATTCTATCCTGCCTGCAGTGCTTCCCACCCTAAAGCATCCCTGTGGCTGGGAAATGTGGTGGGAGATCAGGTGTGTGCCACCCCTGTCCCCAGCTCGTCACCATCTGCTGTCCTGGTGGCCGTGAGCTGATGGCCACCCTCATGCTCACCTGGTGTAGGTCTTGCAGCACCAGCAGGACAGACCCATCCCACCCCACCCCATCCCAAGCTCTGCAGCCCCCCTGGGCTCTGTGGTAGTCCCTGGGCTCGGAGCCTGCTGTGCTTTTAAGGGCTTGGAGCTGCAGAAGGATCTGTAGTGTTGGAGAAGCCACCTGCAAAATGACAGAATCTGCAATGGGTTGGGTTGGAAGGGACCCTAAATCCCATCCAGTGCCACCCCAGCCATGGGCAGGGACACCTCCCACTGTCCCAGGCTGCTCCAAGCTCTGTCCAGCCTGGCCTGGGACACTGCCAGGGATCCAGGGGCAGCCCCAGCTGCTCTGGGCACCTTGTAGGTTGCTCAGCCTGTAGGAAAGGTCCAAGTTCCAGCCCTCCCTGTGTCCCTGCACCAGGGCCAGTGTGGGAGAGGCCGCCAGGCACTCTGCTAAGTGTGATGGAAGGAGAGGGTGCTCCTGGTCTGCACCAGGATACTGCTCTGCAGGGCTTTTCCTCACTGGAAAAGCTTTTGCAGCTTGTGGGCCCATTTCCCTCTGTGCACTCCCCATTTTCCTGCTCCTCCAGGCCGTTCCTGCCTCTGGCTGGGGGAGCTCAGGAGCTCTGCAGCCCCCCTCAGCCAGGGCTGTGCCATCCCCTCCAGTTTGGGTTGGACCCACAGCTGGGTTCAATCTTCACCTCTCTGGTTTTGTGTTGCTGAAATGGCTCCCGGGTATCAGAAAGTCTCTTTTTTCCCAGCGCCACAGCTGAAGAAGAAGTTGAAATTCCTTGGCTCTGCTTTTCAAGGCTGTTTATTTTCTCTTATCTCTTCCATTCTTTCTCTGACCTGCTGAGATCTGTCCAGCAGGTTGGGTTGAGGCACATTCACTGCCCTTGGGGTGGTGTTGTCTTTTTATACTAAAAACTTGGTGTACTTTATTTACAATAATTTTCCAATACCTATCACCCATGTTAGACAGTTTGTCTCTACTCTAAACCAATCCAAAAGTGTCACCATCACAGCAGAAGATGGAGGACAAGAAGAAGGAGAAGAAGGACAGGACCCTCCCAGATTCCTCCATCTTGCCTCTTGAGCCCCCATTCTAAAACCCCCAAAATTCTACTTTTTCACCCTGTGACAAATTCACTATCATTCTACTCAAACTCTTGTGGCTTGTAACTCTTCACACAAAGTTGGTAATTGTTTCCATGGGTTAAAATCGAATGCACAGGTGTTTTTGACTCCGTGCCAAGGTCTCTGAGCCCCTGCCAGGGTCTGGAGTCCCCCAGGGCAGCCAGAGGAATGTCCTGGGTTCAGTCCCCCACTGCAGCACCTTGGGAACAGCACAATTAACAGCAGCTCCTCCCCCAGGCTGAGATGGAGTTGAGGAGCAACTGTAAATCCCTCCTGTGATTCTTTATTTTTTTTCCTTTCCTGTTTGTTTTACCCAGATGTAATCAATGCTCTAAAGGGCAAAGCAGCAGTTTTATTTATTTATCACAGCAAATAGTCCAGCACTTGGCAGTTTGCTGACCAATGCTCTCAATAATCAGAATTTTCCAGGCTCTTTGCAGGGAAGCCCTGTGGAGTGGGGATACATCAATAGTGCCATGATCACAGAATTTGATGGGAAGGCCACCTTTTATAGATTTCATAGCTCTCCATAGCAGTAACATTGGTGATTTTGTTCCACAGAAGAAAAATTAAAAGGATGAGTTTTAATTCAAGGTTTTTTGTGTTAAAAATTACTTTTTTAGTGCAAATTGACATAGAATCATAGAATCACAGAGTGGTTTGTGTTGAGAGAGACCTCAAAGATCATGGAACCATGGAGTATTTGGGTTGGAAGGGACCTTAAATTCCATCCAGTGCCCCCCTGCCTTGGGCAGGGACACCTCCCACTGTCCCAGGGTGCTCCCAGCCCTGGGACACTGGCAGGGATCCAGGGACAATGGTCATAGAAAGCTTTTAATTTTGCAGTTGTCTTGCTTCTAATACAAAGAACAAAAGCTGTAAGCTTCACTGAGAAACAGTAAATTGTAATTTTGAGTTTTAATCTAAGAAAAGGGGCCACAGTTGATACATTTTCCTTTAAACTTTGTGATTTCATGGCAAACCCCTTTCCCTCCCTTTCCAGCTGCTCTCCAGCACTGTCAGGGGGTATTTTCTGATAGCAGAGAGAGGATTCCTCAGCAGAGCTCCACTCCCTGCTGCAGGTACACTGTTCCTCTCCCAGAAACTTGGGAATTCCATTCCTGAGAATTCCATTCAGGGAAGCCTCGTGCACCTCATTTGGGGTCTCCTTTCCCGGCACTTCCTCAAGGGCAACATTTGCTTCCAAGGCCTGCCAGACCAGAGTGGGCTGCTGGAGATTTGGGTGACAAATTGGCACAGAAGGAATGAAATAAACTTGGATCCCTGAATACACCCGGGTCCTTGAATGCCACATCCAGCCATGCCTGGGATGAAACACAGCCAGGGCTCAGCACCTGGGCAGGTCACAGCTGGCCAAATGCCCTCCTGGAGATGCTGAAAATGGTTGCCTTGGTTCCCTCACAGGGATGGTTCACCCTGTCCCCTCCATCCCCAGTGCCAGTCCCTCTCCCAAAAACCTTTCTGCCCAGTTTTCACCTCCTAAGTAGCAGTAATTGCTTGATCTCTGAGGTGGCTGTGCTGGAGTTTTCCCTGGACCCCAAATATAAGTTTTCATGCCTCTGTGACAGGGCAGGAGCCTGATGTGGGGCAGCCTGTGATGCCCAAATCCAGCAGCTCTGGCAGCTCCAGCCCCAGGCAGGGGTCAGCAGGAGTGGGCAGGAACACTGGAAAAATTGTGGACCCATTTCCCTCTTTGAACTCCCCGTTTTCTTGCTCCTTCAGGCTGTTCCTGCCTCTGGCTGGGTGCTGGGGGCAGAGCAGCTCAGGAGCTCTGCCCCCTGACCCTGCAGCCCATTGCTGCCAGCAGTGCCCTCTGGAAAGGCTGGATCTCCCCAAAACCCGCTGTCTCCTGGTTCAAGGAGCCAAACAAAGCCTTGCCCAGGAGGTTTCATGGGTCACATCCATAGAAAGATTTCTTAAGCCTCTCACTTTGAGCTGGGCTTTTCCAGCAGGGGGTTGTGGATGTTAGCTGTGTCCTCTCTCCTCAGGGCTGGATTTGGGGTTATCCCAGTTGAGGACCAGCCCTGTGGCAGAAGGGAGCAGGGGAAATGATGAGGGTTTAGCTTTTATATTTTTGAGATTCTGTGCTGCTTTAGTGTGTGGGTCTGGGCTTCATATGAAGGGATGGTGAGCTCTGTGCACAGAGCAGGGAGACAAAACAATTCCTGCTCCAGCTGGGCACCAAGGACAAATGATCCAAATCTCAGCCCAAGAGCACAAACACCGTGGGCTGAGAGAGAAAAACAAGGAGGATGGGACTGCATGGGCTAGAGCTGGAATGGGACATGAACTGCAAGATGCAAATGCAGCAGAACTGATCCAAGGGAGAGACCCCGTGCCTGGTCTGGTGCATTTTGGGACCATTTTGGTTCCTCTTGGGTGCAGCCCTGGCTGGGCTCTTGTGCTGCCCAAGGTGGATCCATGGAGGCCTTTTGATAAATCCCTGCTTTATTCTTTAGCTCTGTCCAGGTCTGTTCTAGGTCAGCCCTCACAGGGTATCACCTCAGTGTCCCCCAAGCACCCTGGGGTGTCCCTGGCACGTCCCCTTGTCACACCTGTGACACAGGAGCTGCTGGCCTTTGCTGGGGCTGGGGCTGTGGAGGAGCAGCCTCAGCCATGCAGATCCCGTTGATCCATGGCCCAAGGATGCTGTTCCCAGCCAGGAGGGCTGTCAGGGTGCAGCACACAAATATTTGCTCATTTGAGAAGCACTTGGCAGCCTGCAGGTAAATACTGCCAGAGCAGTGACTCTTTTAAGGCATTCTTAGGGATGGGGACACATCTGCCACCAGCATGGAGGAGTACTGGGCTGGGAGAGCAGCCTGTGCCCCACCAGCTCAGGGCTGGGCTCCTAGTTCCACCCAGAGCTTGTGCAGTCCCTTAGGGAGTGCTGTGTGTCCTTGGGGATCAGGGAAAATACATCCTGGGAAAATATATCCTGGGAAAATAAATACATCCTGGGAAAATACATCCTGCTCCTCCTTCAGCCTCTGAGAAATGACCTGGGTGTTGCCCCTGGAACGCTCTGCAGAGGGGAGAACCCCAAAATACCAAGTGATTTCAAATGAGGCACACTGGGAGTGCAGAGCCACTCTCTGTGCCAGTCCCTGGTGCTGCCAGGGCATCACTGGGTGCAGGGTGGCACCCATGTACACTGTCCCAGCCAGGGCTGCTGCTTGGATTGCATAGCAAGGAAAATTCCTTCTTGGAAAGGCTTGCCAAGCACTGGGAGGCTGCCCAGAGCAGTGATGGACTCTGCACCAAGGGAAATATATTTCCCTTGGAAATAGGGAACCTATAGGTTGGATATTAGGAAAAAGTTTTTCATGGAAAGAGTGATAAAGTTCTGGAATGCCTGCCCAGGGAGGTGGTGGAGTCACCATCCCTGGGTGTGTTTAACAAAGCCTGGATGTGGCACTGGGTGCCAGGGTTTAGTTGAGGGGTTGGGGCTGGGTTGGTGTCCTGGATTGCCCAGCAAATTGTGTTCTCTTTGCCATCTGTATGGCAGCTGTCTTCTGTTCAGTGGGCAGTTTTCCTTATCTCTTCCACACCCAATCCTCCCTCAGTGGGGGCACCTGCTGATAACAGCCATTGAATGTCCCTGCATGGCTGATAAGAACTACAGCATCCCATTGGGAGATGTGAGCCCAGAGGGAGGAGCCAAGCATTCCTACCTGGATATAATCTGGAGATTCTGGAACACCAGCACAGCTTCTCCACTGGATTTCCCAGAGGAGCAGCAGCTGCCTCTGCCACTGGATCTCCAGAGGCAGAGACTGCACCTTTCTCCAGGATCCCTGCTCCAGCAGAACCACCCCTGACACTGCAGGAGGGCTGAGCCACAATTCCAATGGGACTGCTGCCAGCACCCTGACCCACAGGGTGTCAGGTTGGGTTCTGACTCTGGCAGTGTTGGTTTGGTTTGCTGCATTGTTTATTTTATCTTTTTATTTTCTTCTCTATTAAAGAACTGTTATTCCTGCTCCCATATTTTTTGCCTGCGAGCCCCTTAATTTAAAATTTGTAACAATTCAGAAGGAGGGGGTTTGCATTCTCCATTTCAGAGGAGGCTCCTGACTTCCTTGGCAAACACCTGGCTTTCCAAACCAAGACAGTTGGACTCGAGTGGTCTTTAAGGTCTCTTCCATACTGGTCATTCTGTGAATTCCTGGAGGGAGTGAAGAGGGATTGAGTGGTTGTGGAACTTGGGGACCTGAATTAGGACATGGTGGTGGTGCTGGGTGATGGTTGGAGCCGATGGTCTCAGGTTCCTTTTCCACACTGATTCCATGGCTCTGTGCCAGACAAGGAGTGCCCAGAGCTGGTGGTGGCCGTGCCCTGACCTCAGTGGGAAGGTGGTGCCAGCTCAGAGCTCCAGCTGGGCACCCCCAGGAGCTGCTGGTGAGAGGAGCAGCCCCGGAGCTGGGCTCCCACCCAGGGAGAACCTGGATTTCAGGGGAGGGCTGCAGCCTGCAGCTCCTGGCTCCGTGCAGGGCTTTGTGCAGCAGCTGCTGGCAGTGGAGTGTGTGGATGAGCCTCATTAACGCTGCCTCACCAGTGCAGTTGAGTGTAATTGTTCACTGTGCTTAAAGCCAGAGCCAGGGGGAATTGCCAGGATATATTCTCCGGGTGTGAAATGCAGGAAATAATGGAGCTGGGGGGCTGGAGCTGGTGTTTAGAGCAGTGTAAAAAAGCAGAGCTGTGATTTAAGGGAGCAAATAAAACATTTCACCTGGTGCTGCTGTTTTACACAGACGGGCAGGGTCTGAGCAGCTGCTTCTGCAAAATGTGAGGTACAGCCCAGTGGCAGAGGGGGGTGGGCTGTGCATGGATTCCCAAATCTGTGCTCCCCAGGAGCACCCCAGGGCAGGCTGGCATCTCCCACCGGGGCAGTGTTACCCTGCCCTGACCAGTGGGAGGGATCCCTGGGGATGGATTTCCATAAGGAGAAGCCTGGAGGCTCTGGGAGGTGCTGGGATCAGCCCATCACTGTCATTCCACCATTGTTTGTGCTCACTCCCAGTCCAGCCCAGCACTGGGCCTGGAACCTGGGTGTGATTAAAGTGTCTCTTTCAGACAGAAATGCAGTTAAGATGTCAACAGTCAGACTCCCCTGCCCCCCTGTCACTCGTGCCAGTGGTTAATCATTTCCCTGCTATAATTTGTGCCCTTTATCTCATTTGAATTGGTTGGGCTTCAGCTTGCAGCCATTTATTCCTGTTCTGTCCTTACCCTTTTGATTAAAGAGCCCTTTGGTATCTGGTATTGTCTGCAGATGAAGGTTCTTACACACAGTAATCACATCATCTTCCCATCTCCCTTTTGATGGGCTAAACAGAACAAAGCCTTTAATTTTCCTTTTGTCAAGCATTTTCTCCAGCCCTGAATCACCTTTGGGGCCACTTGCTGTACTTTATAATTTTTTTTTTAATCTGTAGAATTTTGATCTTGAATTGAGCATCTCAGGTTTCAAATAGGAAGTGCCCAAGTCCTGCTGAGCCCCAAGCCCTGAGTTTGGAGTCTGACCCCTGCCCTGGACCTCACCCTGCACAGAGCCCCTGTGGTGCTTGTCAAGCAGGGCGCCCCAAAGCCTGGATTGAGGATCTGTGCTCTGGAGCCAGCCTGGGAGAGCTGGGGATGCTCACCTGGACAGGAGAAGGCTCCAGGGAGAGCTCAGAGCCCAAAGGGGCTCCAGGAGAGCTGGAGAGGGACTGGGGACAAGGGATGGAGGGACAGGACACAGGGCATGGCTCCCACTGCCAGAGGGCAGGGATGGATGGGATATTGGGAATTGGGAATTGTTCCCTGTGAGGGTGCCCAGAGCAGCTGTGGCTGCCTCTGGATCCCTGGCAGTGCCCAAGGCCAGGCTGGACAGGGCTTGGAGCAGCCTGGGACAGTGGGAGGTGTTCCTGCCACGGCAAGGGTGGCACTGGGTGAGCTTTTCCCTCCAACCCAAACCACTCTGGGATTCCTGCTGTGGTTCACCACAGCCCCCAGCCTTCAGAGCAGGAGTGTGGCACTGCACAGAGCCATTCTCAGCAAGGTGTCGGATCTGGTGCCTCCCCAGACCCTCCAGATGGGTCCCATTAACCCCTTCTGGCCCAGCCAGCTCAGGATCAGGACAAAGGCAAGGGCACACGGGGTCCACGTGGATCTGGAGTTGTTTTCTCCAAGCCTTGTCCTGGTGCCTTCCTGACATGGCTCCCTTCACTGAGGGCACCTCCAGCTCTGCTCGGGCATTTTGCTTTCTGATCCTCCTCTCAGAACATGCAGAGGAAAAAGAGACACATGAAGAGACTCAGTTGTGTGAAACTTTGCTGGAATTCCCACCACAGCTCTTGGCCACTTCCAGGCTCTTCCAGTTTGGTCCATACAGGTGAATAACCCGGGGGAGGGAACTGCAGGAGTGTCTTGGTGTGAAGGACTGGTGGCTGCTAAGACGCCTCTTCTGAAATGGAAAATGCAAACCCTTTCCCTCTGAATTATTATAATTTTGAAATTAAAAGGGTCCTAGGCAAAGATATGGGAGTAGGAATAACAGTTCTTTATTAGGGAAGAAAATTAAAATAAAATAAACAATGCAGCAATACAAACCAACCGTGCCAGAGTGAGAGCAGCCCCTGCCCCCTGTGTGTCAGGGGGTGGCACAGCCCCATCCCATGGGGGCTCAGCCCTCCTGCAGTGCCAGCTGTGCTGCTGCTGGAGCAGGGATCCTGCACAAGGGGGGAGTTTTCCTCTGCAGCTCCAGGGCTGCTGCAGATGGGCCTGGGCTCCCTCTGGCAATGCAGGGCAGCAGAAAGCTGCTCCTCTGGCAATGCAGGGGGCAAAGGCTGCTGTGCTGCTCCAGGCTCAGATTGGATCCAGGTAGGAATGCTTGGCTCCTCCCCTGGGCGCAGCATCTCCCCATGGGATGCTGGAATTGGATCAGCCCTGCAGGGACACTCAGTGGCCATGGACAGCAGAGATCTCCTGGAGGGAGGGTTGGCTGTGGCAGAGAGAAAGAAAACTGCCCCATGAACAGCAGAGAGCTGCCCCAGCTCTGACAGATGGGGACAGAACACACAGCCCCAGGCACATCTTACATTTCCAGCCCAAGACAAGGAGGCAGCTCTCCCTGTCTCAGATGGAAATCTGGGATATCCTCCTGAACTCTGAGGAGCTGAAGCCATTGAGGATCAAGCCCCTTAATCAAGATTCTGTCACAGTCTCAGAGCCATTCCAGCAATGGTGCATCCTCATTTCTTTGCAGCAACCCTTGCAGTCGATCCAAGGAGGGGTTATATTTGCATAGTCTTCACTTTCTTTTATCTCTCTCTCATGTTTTTTGAAAGCTTGGATATCTGAAGCACTTAGCTCTGCGTTGAGTGTCTCATTAAATTGCAGAACCCTGCTTTTCTGGGCTCTGTTAATTAAGCACTTGATTGAAAGTCTAAATCTGAAGGCTGGGGTATTGACTCCAGCTTTGCTAACCTGAGGTGATCTGCTCAGTGTAGTTACAGCTTGCCCAGCCAATTTCTGCATGTCCTTCCCCCTGCTCTCCCCAGGCATCCCAGATTGCTGCAAACCCTGGTGTTTCCACTGCCTTGGCTGGCAACTCTCTCAGATTTATTTTAGCTCCTGAGCTCTGCTGTCACTGGAGTTTGCTGCTGCAGTTGTTGGTTAATAAAGACTGCCTGGCCATTTAGCAGGCAGCAGTTAATGAGCAGCACAGATTTTCTCTTGGATGCTTGAGTAGCCTGTTGGTTTTGTTCTTTTATTTTTTAATTTTATAGATATTTCATGTATTTGCGTAACAAGGAGCCTCCCTCCAGATGCCAACGTGTTTTTCATGTCAGCAATTTAAACTTCAGTATTTTCATCTGTCTGACAGGGAGGTGTTCAGGGCCAATCCCCCAGGGACACTCAGGTTTCCAGGTGGGAGTTTCCTGGTGCACCTGAACCTGTGGGTCCCACATGGGCAGTTCTCACATCCAGGGGCATTTGTAGCTCACCCTGCTGGGCAGCACTTGCTGCTGACTCTGTATCCCCCTCTCTTAGGAAAGGAATCCATTTAGCTAGCAGGCAGCAGTTAATGAGCAGCATGGATTTTGTCTTGGATGCTCGAGTAGCCTGTTGGTTTTGTTCTTTTATTTTTTAATTTTATGGATATTTCATGTATTTTTGTAACAAGGAGCCTCCCTCCAGATGCCAGCGCGATTTTCATGCCAGCAATTTAAACTTCAGTATTTTCATGTGTCTGTCATGTTCAGGGCCAATGTCCCAGGGACACCCAGGTTTGCAGGTGGGAGTTTCCTGGTGAACCTGAACCTGTGGGTCCCACATGGGCATTTCTGGGCTCTGGAGAAGGACACTGCAGCCAAAATGCAGCAGCCTGGCTGCTCCCCCACCCCATGCTGCTCCTCCATCAGCTCCTGAGGTCTCGAGGTTTTTGTGGTTGAAATGGCTCCTGTGGTATTAAAGTCTCTTTTTCCCAGCCCTGTGACCAAAGAAGAAGTTGAGATTCCTTGGCTCTGCTTTTCAAGGTTGTTTATTTTCTCTTATCTATTCCATTCTTTCTCTGAGCTGCTGAGATCTGTCCAGCAGGTCAGGTTGTGGCACAGTCCCTGCCCTCAGGGTGGTGTTATCTTTTTATACTAAAAACGGTGTGTACTTTATTTACAATAATTTTCCAATACCTATCGCCTATGTTAGACAGTTTGTCTCTACTCTAAACCAATCCAAAAGTGCCACCATCACAGCAGAAGATGGAGGACAAGAAGAAGAAGAAGAAGGACAAGGCACACCCAGATTCCTCCATCTTGCTTCTTGAACCCCCATTCTAAAACCCCAAAATTCTACTTTTTCACCCTGTGACAAATTCACTATCATTCTACTCAAACTCATGTGGCTTGTACATCTTCACACAAAGTTGGTAATTGTTTCCATGGGTTAAAATGGAAGGCACAGGTGTTTGTGACTCCGTGCCAAGGTCTCTGAGCCCCTGCCAGGGTCTGGAGTCCTCCAGGGCAGACAGAGGAATGTCCTGGGTTCCAACACTGAGGGAAACCAGCAAGGCAGAAGAGCAGATGGAGGGGAGAGCCAGGGACAAGAGGTCTGAGATGTCCCTGAGCCTGCCCTGTGGGATGGAGACAAAGGAATGTTCCAAAATCAGCTGTCCCAGGAGCTGGATTAGCAGAGGATGACACAGAACTCCCAGTCTGGGCAGTGGGAGCCTCCAAGGCAGGGAGTCAGGGAGTCTTTGCAGCTGGGTCACTGTGAAAAATGCGCATTTTATGATTGGCTTTTCACAAGTATTAAAATGAATATTATATGTGTTATGTTTGAAAGTTATGCTGTGTTAATTTTCTTAAGTAGTGTGTTAAATATAGTTTTAGATTATAACATAAGGTTAAAATAGAAACTATGTATGTGGGATATTTTTTTAAAGAAAGGAATGAGGTATTCACACCAGATAGGAGCCACAGGACACTGAAATCTTTCAGAGAAAGAGAATTTATTGACCCATTATCAGACGAAACCAACTTCTTTCAGCCCTGAAGACACTGTCAGGATTCAGAGGAAGAAGTTGACACAGACCAGACAATTCTGTGTTTGAATAGAATTTATGCATCATGTATGAGGTGTATGAATATGCAACAGGCTGTTGCTTTTAAGGGTTAATCCTCTGTTAACATTGGTCCTTTTTTGGGCTTATTTTGCCCAGAAAGAGGTACCCAGACTGTCTGTAACTCCTTGTTTCTATTGTCTCATATTGTCCTAATCCCAATTGTCCAAAAATTTTATTACTCTAATTATATTACTATTTCTATAACCATTTTTTACTATTAAACTTTCAAAACTAAAAGCCAGTGATTGGCACTTTTCACAGTCACTCCCTTGGGTTTGTGGCTGTTATCATTATATTGCCAAGGTTCCATATTGCTAGAGTTTTGTACCTCCTTGATGTTTCTTGTAGGCAGCTCCTCTAGGCACTGACTCTTCCTTCTCACAGCAGCCAGCTGACTCCCATTCCCCCCAACCAACCACTCCACTCTTTTATAACACTCTTCTTATTGGCTACTTATTAGGCTACTCCTAATCTTTGATCATTAACCCAGCTGCAACTCCTTAAGGGGGTAAGATTACTTTCTATACTACCTTTATTTATTTATATTCTATCCCCCTACATGTGGCCCATTTCTTTCCTGCCCTGGCAGCACACGAGGTGGCCCCAGTGTCACTGCAGCCCTCTGCTCCCCAGTGCTGTCACATCCAGGGGCGTTTGTACTCACCCTGCTGGCCACCACTTGCTGCTGGCTCTGTCTCCCCCTCTCTTTGGAAAGGAGTCCATTTCTGAGGTTTGTTTTTCTTGCCTATCTCATCATTCCTTACTTTAAATCGCCTCCCACACTGGTTTGTTCAATATCTGCTCTGGGTCCTGCATCTCCTGCCTCCCATCCCTGGGCACTTTTCCTTGCTGCCCTTCTTCCCTCCCCAGGTCACAGCAGAGGGGCTCACCTTGCTGTGCCCACTGCATCCCTGCAAAGGGGGCACTCCTGGGTAGGCTGTCATTTAATTGAATTTTCTTCTGAAGCTGGAAGTGGAATAATCCTAAAGCTCAGCTTTGCCTCAGAGTCACAGCCTCTGTGATCTGGGAAAGGTTTCCTTTATTAGTTTCTTCGTCTAATCAGTGGCTCTGGTTGCTGTCTTTGCTCCTGAGGAATATTTCTGACTTGTTTGGAGGTGGAGGATTGCTGAGACCACACAGCTGCTCTCAGAGCTCCCTGTCCGTGGGTGTGCATAGGCAGGGAGGCTCAGGAGTGCATTTGGGGGGGAACAAAGGTCCTGCTCTGCACAAAAGCAGCCTTTTTATTTTGTGAAAGAAACACACTTTCTGTTCTTCTCCACCCAGTCCCAGAATTTAGAACTAGAATTTAGTCCTAGAATTTAAAGGCGAAGTGTGTCACAAGGTACAAATCAGCCCAGGAGTGTGACCAGAATAAAACAGGAAGCCCTGAGCAGCCCCTGCTGTGGGTTTGCTGTTCACCTGCTGAGCTGTGTACAAACCAGGGTGGCAGTGCCCTGCAGTCACAGGCTGTTCATGGCCCTGCAGGGGTTAAATACCTGCCTGGGCCACCTGGAGCTGGTGCAGATCCCACTGGGGCTGCTTTGGGATGGCACTGGGCTGATTTTCCTGCCAGGAGCTGCTTTGGGTTTGTGCTGGGAGCAGAGCAGCTGTGCCAGGGATGTTGTAGCCACACCTGAGCAGGGCTGGCACAGGGGTGAGGTCTGTTCTGCCCTGGCATGAGGAGTTGGAAGGGGACAGCTGAGCCCAGGTGTCCCCAGGGATGTTCCATTCCAGGTGTGTGATGACGTGTGATGGACAAAGGGACTGAAGAGGAGCCGCCTCAGATTGGTAGAGATAAGGAGGTCTGTCTGTGATGGACAAACACAGGAGATAAAGGCTGATAAATCTGGTGTAGATGAGCTAAATCTGGATGTATTATAAAGACAAATACTTTATAAATATGCTGGACTGAGACTCAGAAAAAAGGATGGACAAAGATGCACAAATAATGATGAAAAATGTTAATTTTGACATTGTACAATTCCATGCTTCATTTTTAACCTTGCTAAAGTTCTTTTCCATGTTTATTATTGTATCCTTTTGAATTTTAGTGGATGAAAACATACAAGTTCAAATAAAGATCTCTAGCTAAATTTAAATTACTACTTTTATATATATGAATATATATATGAGTATATATATGATATATAAGGTATATAATATATATATATCATATATATCATATATATAATATATATATGATATATATGAGATATAGGTAAATATATTTATATATATATTAGTATATAGATGAGGCTTTGGTTCAGAAACACTTTCACTAGAAGCAAAAAAAGTGCAAGAAAAATCTACACAATATCCATCTGGAAGGACAACTTGTTCCATTGCATTTGTGGTTAAATCTTGAACAACAAGAAAAATTAGTAATAGTGGTCTTCATCTGAGCACAGAAAGCTGGGGGAAGAGGGAAGGAGGTGATGCTTACAGTGATGGTGTTTGTCTGCCCGAGTCACTGCTGGGGTGAAGGAGCCCTGAGATGCTCTGGAAGTGTCCAAGGCCAGGTTGGACAGGGCTTGGAGAATCCTGGTCTGGTGGAACAAGATGCAGCCCCCATGGAATGGGGCTGTGCCACCACCCTGACCCACAGGGGTCAGCTCCTGCTCTGGCTCTGGCAGTGTTGGTTTGTATTACTGCATCTGTATTTTACTTCTGTTTTTTCCCTTGTAAATAGCTGTTATTCCTACTCCCATATCTTTTCCTGAGAGCCCCCTAATTTCAAAATTACGATCTTTTCAACCCAAACCATTCCATGAATATACAATGCTTCTGAAACCTGCCTGCCCATGGGAAGTGGGGGATGGATTCCTTGTTTTGCTTTGCTTGCATGCACAGCTTTGGCTCCCCCTGTTAAACTGCCTTTATCCCAACCTGCTTTCCTCATTTTTACCCTTCCAGTTCCAACATGCCCCCCAGGGGAAGCAAGGGGGCAGCTCTGTGGGGCTGAGCTGCCAGCTGGGGTTTGTCACAGACATCTTTTATGGAAAATCCTTTCCTTAGGATTTTTCCTCCTGAGAAGCTGAGAGGCCTCAGGAACAAAATGTAAACATTGATTATCTGCTGCTGTGGAATGCAACAGGTGGATCTGTGATTGGCCCATGTTGGATGTTTCTAATTAATGGCCAATCACAGCCCAGCTGGCCTGGGCAGAGAGCTGAGCCACAAACCTTTGTTATCATTCTTTCTTTTTCTATTCTTAGCTAGCCTTGTGATGAAATCCTTTCTTCTATTCTTTTAGTATAGTTTTAATGTGATATATATCATAAAAAAATAAATCAGCCTTCTGAAACATGGAGTCAGATCCTCATCTCTCCCCTCATCCTCAGACCCCTGTGAACACAGTCACAGGGGTTAAACCACAACAAGGTGAAATTCTGAAGGAAGTGGCTTGGGATGAGCAGAGAGGTGGGACAGAGGTGAATTCAGATCAGCCAGCTCCGGGGAACCACGCTGTTATTTATTGATGTGATCTGTTATATAATTGATGTGCAGAGCTTGGGCAGTGCTGACCACCCCCGGCCACAGTTTGTGTTCAGCCTGGCAGCAGCCAAACCCCCACCAAACCAGCTGCTGGTAAAAAACCTTCTGGAAATCCTGCTGGAAACATGCAGGAGGAAGTTGCCATCTTGTGGAAGCTGAGAGTTCCAGTGCTGCTGCTTTGGGATGTCTTTGATCTTCTAGGTTTGATTTTCAAGACCATGTTGGACAAGGCTTGGAGCTACCTGGTGTGGTGGAAGCTGGCTCTGCTCATGACAGCAAGTTTCAAATAAATGGTCTTCAAGGTCCCTCCCAACCCAAGCCATTCCATGATTTTTGGGGAAATATGGGGATTTTTTGGCACAGGTTAGTAGAAGCTCTCAGCAAAGCCTGTGGTTTTGGGGGCAGGGCTGGCAGCAGTGCCAGGGGACAGTGTGTGCAGGGCAATACTGAATGTATCCAATAATTTCATAGAGGAAGTGAAGAAACATAGTGGAGAAACCTTCCCATCCCTGGAAGTGCTAAGGACAGGCTTGATAGGGCTTGGAGGAACCTGGAGGAGTGAAAGGTGTCCCTGTCCATGGCAGGGGTGTGGGGTGAGATGGGCTTTGGCAAGCCACCACCACAGCTGGAGTCTCTGAAGCTCTGCAGGCTGAGGGAGACATGAATTGTCATTCTGGTCATTACAGCACGTAGCAGTGCAGCCAGGCCTGGCTGAGGAGGATTTCAGGGCCTTGATTCAGGGAGGGAGAGATGTGGAGGTTGTTGGTGGATTGGGATAACCCCCCTTTGCCCCCATGATTGCTGGGCAAATTCAGCACCTCCAAACTGGGGAGGAACCCCTTTGTTCCACTTGCCTTTGTCCTTTGCATGGCTCCAGGTGAGCTTTGCTTGCATCTGGAGGTGGTTGTGCCCACCTGGACCTGCTCCTGGGAGGCAGCAGCTCAGCTCTCTCTGCAGGTGTGTGCTGGTCCTTTGGGGGCATCGAAAATCAGTGAGAAAGCCTCACACAGCCCTGTCCCTCGTTCGAGGAAGCGCTGTCATTCCATTTTTCTCTTTTTGACTGAAAAGATAAGATAAGGTTGGTTCTTCTTTAGGTTCCATGTCAGCACAGCCTGGTGGGCAGGGGAGGATGCTCTCTGCAGGCCATGCTGAGCTCCTCCTCCTCCCTGCCTTAAGACCACTCAGCTTTTCAGAATATAAATTGTAAACTGAGGAGGGCATTCAATAAAGGCTACATGTCTCCCTCCTGCCTTCCCCATCATAAGAATTTAATCAAAATCCCTCTGTATTCTGCTCAGAGCCCCTGGCTTTATATTTTATACCAGGGAGCTGCTCCAGCAAAACACTTAAGCTGGAGGGGTGTCCTGTTGCATCTAATTAGCTTGCTCTTGGGCTCAGGTTTAAACAAATCATTAACTGAGTGCCTGGACCAGCACCAGGGTACTGAGCACTTCCACAAGTGCCCCTTCTTGTTGTGGAGCAGAGGATTTCACATGAATGGACCCTGGTGACCAGGGACTGTAGCCATGATATTTTCTGAAAAATCCTTTCCTTAGGGTTTTTTCTCCCGGGAAGCTGAGAGGCCTCAGGAACAAAATGTGAACATTGATTATCTGCTGCTGTGGAATGCAACAGGTGCATCTGTGATTGGTCTCGTGGATGTTTCTAATTAATGGCCAATCACAGTCCAGCTGTCCAGACTGTCTCGGTCCGTCACAAACCTTTGTTATCATTCCTTTTCTATTCCTTGCTAGGCTTCTGATGAAATCTTTTCTCCTATTCTTTTAGTATAGTTTTAATATAATATATATAATAAAATAATAAATCAGCCTTCTGAAACATGGAGTCAGATCCTCATCTCTTCCCTCATCCTGGGACCCCTGTGAACACCAGCACAAGGGACAGGACCCAGGGAATGACTGGAGCTGTGCCCGGAGGGTCAGGCTGGATACCAGGGAAAGGCTCTTCCCCAGAGGTGCTGGCACTGCCCAGGCTCCCCAGGGAATGGGCACGGCCCCGAGGCTGCCAGAGCTCCAGGAACTGCCAGGGATGCCCAGGGTGGGGCTGTTGGGGTGTCTGGGCAGGGCTGGGGCTGCCCTGGGTGATCCTGGGGGTCCAGCACAGGATATCCCATGGTTTTTCCTGTGACTCCCTTCTGCAGCTGTGCAGAGAATTCCTTGAGAGCCCCTCTAGTTCATGGCCTTCAACCTTCACCCTAAGGGCAAACCTGTCCTTGTGGGTGCAAAGATAAAGCTGCCTTGAGTGGAAAATCAAGAAAATCAGAAGTGTGGAAATTCACTCTGCCAAGGAGAGGTTTGGACACAGCATCACTTCAGCCCATGTCTTATTTTCCTCTTGAGTCCAGGGCTGTGTTTTACTGTGGAAGCTGCAGGAGTTGATGTGCTGGCAAGTTCTGAAGAATGGATTTCCCAATTTTTAGTGCATCCTCCTGGGCAAGGACTTAATTTAGCAGAGCTGATGCTGTGGTGCTTTGGATCCAGATGTGTTGTGTGCCAGAGCAGCACCTGGACTTGTAGATGGTTAAATCAAAGACCACAGCTGTGCTCTAGAAACTGCAGTCTGCAGCCCAGGTCCCTCTAAAGGCTTGGTGCCAGCAGCTCCCAGGCTTTTCCTGCCCCTCTGGGTGTCAGTCCAGGGAGGAGCAGCAGGAAGGGAGGTCAGGGCTGATGTCAGGCAGTGGTGTGGCTGAGGGCAGCGTGAGGAGGGCAGCAGGCACCTCTGCCAGCTTCCCTTCCATGTGCTCCATGGGATCCCAGGATGGTCTGGGTTGGGAGGACATTAAAGCCCATCTCATCCCACTCCCCTGCCATGGACAGGGACGCCTTTCACTCTTCCAGCTTGCTCCAAGCCCTGTCAAGCCTGTCTTTAAGCACTTACAGGGATGAGAAGGTTTCTCCACTATGTTTCTTTACTTCCTCTATGAAATTATTGGATATATTCAGTATTGCCCTGCACACACTGTCCCCTGTCCACAGAGACAGGGATGGGTCTTTGGTGTCCCCTGGGCCAGCAGTTGGGATCTTCCTGTGCTTGGTGGTGCCAGCAGCACTTGTCAACTTTCTCTGAGAGGTTTGGAAGATGACTTCCAGCTGGAATTTTGGGGAGCTGGCAGCTGTCTCACCCAAGAGCAGCTTGGATCCTGCCCACGGCCACCTTCTCCAGACGTCCTTACTGGGATTATTTGGCTTACACAGGCTCTGAGGTCATGGCCATATTCTCAGTGCTTTGGTCCAGTGCTGTCCCACATCCCACTGCAGAAGGTTTTTGGTGACAGTGTGGGGATCCCATATAAAGAGGAATCCTTTATCCAGGTTACACTGAATATCTCTGTCTGCAAAACCCCTGCACAGTTTGATGAGTTGTGGGGAAGCGTTGTCTTGGTTTGAAAAGCCAGGTGTCTGCTAGGGAAGGCAGGAGCCTCCCTTGAAATGGAAAATGCAAACCCCCTTCCCTCTGAATTATTGTAATTTTGAAATTAAGGGGCTCTCAGGCGAAGATGTGGGAGTAGGAATAACAGCTTTTTACCAGGAAAATTTAAAATAAAAATGTAATAGTACAAAAAAAGAAAACAAAACACAGAGTGAGACCATGCCCTGCCCCCTGTGTGTCAGGGGGGGCACAGCCCCATCCCATGGGGGCTCAGCCCTCCTGCAGTGCCAGCTGTGCTGCTGCTGGAGCAGGGATCCTGCACAAGGGGGGAGTTTTCCTCTGCAGCTCCAGGGCTGCTGCAGATGGGCCTGGGCTCCCTCTGGCAATGCAGGGCAGCAGAAAGCTGCTCCTCTGGCAATGCAGGGGGCAAAGGCTGCTGTGCTGCTCCAGGCTCAGATTGGATCCAGGCAGGAATGCTTGGCTCCTCCCCTGGGCGCAGCATCTCCCCATGGGATGCTGGAATTGGATCAGCCCTGCAGGGACACTCAGTGGCCATGGACAGCAGAGATCTCCTGGAGGGAGGGTTGGCTGTGGGAGAGATAAAGAAAACTGCCCCATGAACAGCAGAGAACTGCCCCACCTCTGACAGATACAGAAATAAAATGCACAGCCCCATTTCTAACCTAAAACAGTGTTCACTGTTCAAGACATTTCTTTTTTAACTGCACCAAAATCTGTGTTATCAGGCAGAAAGGGAAAGCTGCTCCCCGGAGCTCTCAGCTGGGACATTCAGCCCCTTATCTGAGTAAGCAAAATCCCAGATATCCAAACACAGGCAGCCTATGGAGCGTCTGGAAATGCAGAACAAAAGCCTCTTTGCACTCCCAATAAATTGGTCCCACAGGAATTTTGCTTTGAAATTCTAATTGACCCAGGCAAGAAAATTATTTCATGGACTTTGAACTCATTATAAAACTCCGTCATTCATCCACAGTTTATTCCTGACACTTAATCAAAAGCAATGTAATGATCTTTCTAACGATGATAATGTGGTGTTGTTGGGAATGTGGCTTCTCCCCAGTACACAGCACCTTGTAGGAGTGCAAGGTGTTTATTAGCTTTTTATTACAGTTACCAAGTGCCTCTCAGGAGTTTCAGAAGTTTCCAGAATTAGGAGCAACTGTTTTGGCATCTTTGAATCAGATTTTTGTGGATTTGGGGAATTCCATCTCTTGTGGAATTTCATATCTTTAAAACCTTCTTTTGTACAAATGAAAAATAAAATAAAGGATCCAACCCCTGATTAGGAAAATTTAGAAGATACTTTTAAAACTCAAGCTTGTGAGTGACCATTTGAAATCAGATTTGAGTGCAGAGATGTTAAATTACAGGGCATTCACAGCACACCAGAGGTGTCACAAAGCACCTGGAAGTTCAAGGAGGCATTTTGTATTATAGCACCCTGAATCCCCACCATCTTCAGAGAGAGAGAAGATGTTATCACTCAGGAGGGTCCTCAGTGGGATAGAATTTGGGAAAAAAAATCACATTTCCTACTCAAACTTTGCAGATTTACCTTGTTTTTTTAAGTGCCTTCTAAGTGGGAGCTTCTCTTCTGGAACAAGTAATGTCAGACCTGCCATGGCTGTGGATAGCCTGAGCTGTGCAGTCCCCTGGGTTTTGGAGAACTCTCATTCCTCCAGTCCAACTCCCAGGACATGTTTCACCCCAAATCATGACAATCTGCTAACTCTGAGAGCACAGGGTATTCTGGAGAAGGTGCTTAGAATACAGACCTGTGGCTTTCACTCATCCTGAAAATCAAAGGGTTTGTAAATCATTTGGAAGTTTGTAAATCCCACCATTTCCATAGAAATTTCTTAGTGAGTGCATTGTCACCTGGCAATGTTCCCCACAGCGTGAATAAAACCCAGTAAAGTCATCCTGGTGTTTCCTTAGGGACCAATCCTGCTGCACTGAAGTTAATTATTAATTATAGTTAATTGTCTTCTGTAAAAGCAGGGCAGAACCTGGAGCTCCAGGAGCAGCTGGTGCAGGGCAGCTGTTGGTCTGGGTTCATGAGTTTCCTCACAGAACTGTGCCCATTTCCAGCCTGAGCTGAGCTCTTCCTGGCTGTGGGTGGATGTAGATGAGTGTGGAGCATGGTGGGGAGAGGCTGAGACCTGGATTTTCTCATGTGCTGGGCTGGAAGGTTTTCTGCAGCTGCCTTGTTCAGGAGCTCCCAGTCCTTGTCCCTTCTCTGATGTCTAAAAAGGGTCGTGCTCCTGGTGGAGACTTACCCAAGAGGCTCCTTAAGGCCTTCCTAGAGGTGTTCTCAGCCACTCATTTTTATGGAACTTGGTGTAATTTACAGCTGAGGCGCAGTGGCATGAGCAGCTCTGGTCTGTCAGGAGCACGTTTGGAATTCACACCCTGTCCCAGCCTCTTCTTTCTGTCCTGGATGATGCCCTTGGCCAGGGATGTCAAGGACAACAAGAAGGGCTTTTTCAAACATGTTACAAACAGAAGGAAGAGTAGAGATGGGGGGAAAAATGGTGGCTCCTGGAAACCCCCCCAGACCCCAGAGAGACTCCCAGCACGTGGTGACAGCCCAGTGCAGGTGTGGGGTCACAGCCACACCTTCCTGGCATGGCAGGAGGTCTCACCTCCATTCCCTCAGCTGTGCTGGGACTCCCTGTCTTGGTTTGGAAAGCCAGGTGCCTGCTAAGGAAGGCAGGAGCCTCCCCTGAAATGGAAAATGTAAACCCTCCCCACCCCTCCAAATTGCTATAATTTTAAATTAAGGAGCTCTCAGGCAAAAAATATGGGAGCAGGAAATAACAGTTCTTTAATAGGGAAGAAAGAAAAAAAAAGATAAAATAAACAATGCAGTACAGTAGAACAACACTGACAGAGTCAGAACCAAGCCTGACACCCTGTGGGTCAGGGTGCTGGCAGCAGTCCCATTGGAATTGTGGCTCAGCCCTCCTGCAGTGTCAGGGGTGGTTCTGCTGGAGCAGGGATCCTGGAGAAAGGTGCAGTCTCCTCTGAAGATCCAGTGGAAGAGGCAGCTGCTGTTCCTCTGGGAAATCCAGTGCAGGAGCCATGCTGGTGTTCCAGAATCTCCAGATTATATCCAGGTAGGAATGCTTGGCTCCTCCCTCTGGGCTCACATCTCCCAATGGGATGCTGTAGTTCTTATCAGCCATGCAGGGACATTCAGTAGCTGTTATCAGCAGGTGTCCCCCTGAGGGAGGAGTGGGTGTGGTCACTCAAAGAGAGAGATAAGGCAAACTGCCCACTTGACAAAGATAATCTGCCATACAGATGGTAATGGAATACATCTTGCATTACAATCTGGAGCACTCCTCCAGCAGCACCTGGCACAGCAGTGAGAGACAGCCCCAAACCCCCCTGAGATCCCCAGCCTGTGTCAGCATGGCTGTGCAGGTGGGGGAGTGTTGCCCTGATTTTTTAAGTTTTTCTAAGCCTTCTGATGTTTACATTTTTGTAATGAACTTTCTCACACACTTTATGTAAATAACTTATTGTTTTGTATTTTTTTAATGGACAAAGAGAAATTGAATAGACTATTAGTTTGCCTAGTGTCATTGGAGAGGTGGCACTGTCACCCTCCAATCTACTGTCACTTTTGGAAAACTATAAATGTTAGAATCAGAAATTTAAAAATTCTCTTTTTGCCTTAGAAAAGCTGTGTGTTATTTCATCCTGTAGTGACAGGTGAGCAGCCCAGAGGGTCCTGGTGTCCAGAGGAGGGACACAAGGATGGGGAAGGGCCTGGAGGGGAAGCCCTGTGGGGAGGGCACTTGGTTTATTCAGCTGGAGGAGACTGAGGGGAGACTCTCACAGTCTGCAGCTGCCATGTGAGGAAGAGGAGGGGAAAACTCTGATCTGTGCCCTCTGTGACAGTGACAGGACCCAGGGAATGGCTGGAGCTGTGCCAGGCAGGGTCAGGCTGGGTACCAGGGAAAGGCTCTTCCCCAGAGGTGCTGGCACTGCCCAGGCTCCCCAGGGAATGGGCACGGCCCCGAGGCTGCCAGAGCTCCAGGAGCTGCCAGGGATGCCCAGGGTGGGGCTGTTGGGGTGTCTGTGCAGGGCTGGGGCTGCCCTGGGTGATCCTGGGGGTCCCTCCCAGCTCAGGACATTTTAGGGTTCTGTCATTCCCTGTGTTTGCTCTGCCCACCTGTTGGATTCCCCCCATGTGCCAGCTCTGGCTCTCCACTGGCACTGCCCTGGTGTGGAGCAGCTCTCAGGTGATGTGCCTGTCCCTGATGGACAAATTCCACTGGGGAGCTCAGGAGACACATCTGGCTTTATTCCTGACACCTTTAGAATCAAATAGAGGCATTAAAGGCACTGCTTGTCTCTAATCCTCAAGCCGGGTTCCTGCGAGCTCACGTGCAGATGTGAGCCTGGAAACCAGGTCAGGAAATAGAAAACGACACTTTTGAAAGAAAAGAAAGTGTGTAAATCTCCTCAAGTTTCCTTCCCTTACCCCGCCTGTAAATCCTGCCCGTGCTGGGAAGCAGCAGGGCTCCCTTCTGGTGTCTGAGCTTCTCAAAATGATGACAATCCCTCAGTGGCAAATCCTAAAATGACTGGGGCAGGGGGAGTGAGGGGACAGAGATCCCCTCTGTCTTGTGTGGGGTCAGGAGGCACCAGGGGTTCATCCTGCCTGGCAAGGGGGTGTTGGGTAGATGGATGTGCCCTGAGCACCCTGAGGGGAGGACAAGCACTTGTAGTCCTGGGCTGTAAATGCAGAGCTGCCCCTTGGCACCCCAGCCTTGGGGAGGTTTTTCCTGCTGGGCACGGACACAAAGAGCAGGCTGACCTGGGGGTGTGTTTGCTGTCCCTTGGAGCACTGATGCCTGGCTTTGTGCTGCATTTCTTGTCTGGATGTCTTTACCCAGACAAATGAATTCATTTTGCGTTGTTGTGAGAGTGTGGCTGGCTGAGCAGTGGAGCTGGGGAGGGTAACAGGGCACAGAGGAGCCCTGAGTCAGGCTCAGGCTGGTGCTGGCTGTTCCCAGCAGCACATCCCCATCTCAGCCCTGCCAGCTTTCACCCAGAGGAAGATTGTCCCCACAAAACCAGCTGGGTCCCTTTCAAAATTCCCTTTTGTCTGATCCCATTCATCCTGGATAAAAACCCAACCCAGTTATATTTCCTCTAAATGGAGGCATTTCTCATACACACTCATCCCACTGCAAAGCAGCATCATTATCCATGTGTGCCTGGGCACAAAACCCTCAGATATATTTTGAACATCTGACATTTTTCCAAGAATAAACAGTAGGAGATTTGGAAAATATTTGCAAACTTTTCCTTCCCACTTCCTAACCTCCAGGGAGCAAGCAGAAGATATTCAGTCCTTTCAGATGTTAATGAAATTTTGTATTTTGAATGAAAAAAACCTAACAAACAGAAACATTTCTCTCCCCAGCTGATGCTGTGACTTTGTCCCTTCTTTCTGCCATCACAGTCACTTTGTTCGTTTCATCTTGTTGAGAAGTTTGTCCTTTTGTCACACTGGCTGGGTGGAGTGGCTGAACTGCTTTCAGAAGGTGATGAAGTTTATTCTGATTTTTCCAGGACCAAGTGAGTCCATAGTGGAGGTGCCCAAGAGAGGAGTGGAGTCAGAAGCACAGCTCTGGGCTGGGCTGGGGACACTGACACAGGACCTGTCCTCTCCTTATGGCTCATTTGCATCTTGGCCTCACATCCCTTATTCTGACTCCCAAAATCACCATAATCAATGACCAACAATAAACTGGAGTGTGAAAACTTTCAATTCAAACTGCAAAGAGGAAGCATTGCTGGACATGTTCATCTGCCTCCTCAGTGGTGGGCAGAAAAGGAAATTGGATTTATCATCATTTAATCATCATTTCCATGTGGGTGTGGCTCTGGGGACACAGTGGGCTTGGCAGTGCTGGGGAGGCATTTGGACTCCATGATCTTGATGCCTTGAGCAGCTGGAACAGAGGCTGGACAGAGTTCAGGGGAATAAAAGGACATTTACTGAAGGACCTTCAAAGGCCACAGCCTGGCAGTACCAGAGCCACAGCTTTGGCTCTGCCCAGATGGCTCCAAGATGGGAGCAAAAGAGGGCTTGGCCAGGAGATCTCACATTTTTATAATTTTGGAGTTCATTGTCCAATTCCAGCTTTAGTCCATGCAGTCCCACCCTGCTTGTTTTTCTCTCTTCAGCCCATTTGTGCTCTTGGGCCTGAGATTTGGATCATTTGTCCTTGGTGCCCAGCTGGAGCAGGAATTGTTTTGTCTCCCTGCTCTGTGCACAGAGCTCACCATCCCCTCATATGAAGCCCAGACCCACACACTAAAGCAGCACAAAATAAAAAAAGAAAAAAAAAAAGAAAAAAATAAAAAACTAAAACCTGAGGTGTCAGTCCTAGAGGGTTTTCCAAGCCAAATGAATGCACAGTGAGGTTGGATCCAGGCAGGTGCTGCTGGCTGTGCATTCCCAAGTGGAGCAGCTGGGCTGTCCCATGCTGTCATCACTTTGGGATTAGGTTGCAGGAGTCAAATCCAGCCAGTCCTTGGAGAAATAAATCAGGGCTGCTGTGGGAAGGGATTATTAAACATTATTTTGTTATTCTTGCTGCTGCTTGTGTGGTTCCTGTAGCAGCAGCCCGGGGCAGGTTGGGTGTGCTCCCCCTGGAAGCACCCATGGGGAGAGCCACAGGCTCTGTGCCAAAATCCCAGCCATGATCCTGCTCCTTTCCCAGCCCCTAAGGGATGTGTGTGTGCCCGTGTCGCCCCACTGTGACACTGACCTCAGCCTGGGGTACTGGAGGGAAAACCAGAGCACAGAGCTCCTGAGGGACAACCCCAGATCCCCAGGGGATTCCTGGGGGAGCAGAGGCAGAAGCTGAGTGAAGTTTGTGTCTCATGGATCCCAGGTCAGTCCTTTATTCATTTCATTCCACTGAGCATGGAATCATACCATGGAATCCCAGAGTGGGTTGGGTTGGAAGGGACCTTAAAGCCCATCCCAATCCCCCCTGCCATGGCAGGGACACCTTCCACTGTCCCAGGCTGCTCCAAGCCCTGTCCAGCCTGGCCTTGGGCACTGCCAGGGATCCAGGGGCAGCCCCAGCTGCTCTGGGCACCCTGTGCCAGGGCCTCAGCAACCTCACAGGGACTTCAAACCCTTCACCTCAATCTGTTCCTTCAGTCCAGAGCTGTTCCCCTGTGCCCTGTCACTCTGCCTGGGTAAAAAGTTGCTGCTCACTTCCAGGGCTCTGAGCTCTCCTTGGATCCTCCTGTCCTCCCCTTGGAGCATCTCCATGGCTTCCTCTGGACTCTCTCCAGCAGCTCCATGTCCTTGTCCCCTGGAGCTGCACACAGTGGGGTCTCACAAGGGCAGAAGAGGCTCAGCCACAGCCCTTGGGTGGAACTCAAGGCTTTAGGCTCTTGTGGCCTTGGAAGAGTTTTATCCAAGGTTCTGGCTGGGATCTTGGGGAGATCTGAGCCAGTTTTTGGAAGCAGGACCCTTTAATGCAGCAGTAAACGGTGCATGACTGCTGCAGGTGGTGTCTAACCCATCACAGAGAGATCCCCTCACTGCTTATTTACCTCTGTCAGAGCTTATGAAAGAAAAACGAATGCTGTGGGATTAGTGCCCTAATGAATAGAGCTGTGTGTGCATGCATGTAGTGCAGCATCTTACAAGTCCATCTCAGTAGTTTTTAGGCCTGAGAATGAAAGTTATAATGAGGAAAATATTGATTTCCCATAAAAGGGCTTTAATCAAATGCCCTGACACCCCAAGGGGGACAGAGCTCTGCTACAACACCAAATTGCACTTCATACACCATCTATTTCTCAAGCCCTGTATAAATGAGCCTGCCCAGTGGATATATGAGAGTTCCCAGGTGTCATAGATCACAGAGCAGGGGGAGCTGTGAGGAGAGCCAGAGCTGCCTGCCTGGGGATGGGAACGTCTGCCAGGCCTGCTGGGCAGCCACAGCAGGGCCTTCCTCTTCCCCTGGGCAGCACCTGCAGCCACATGGGGCTGGTGGAGGGGTCAGATGGGGCTCACAGGGGTCTGAGGATGAGGGAAGAGACGAGGATCTGACTCCATGTTTCAGAAGGCTGATTTATTATTTTATGATGTGTATTACATTAAGGCTACACTAAAAGAATAGAAGAAAGGATTTCATCACAAGGCCAGCTAAGAATAGAAAAAGAAAGAATGATAACAAAGGTTTGTGGCTCAGCTCTGTCCGAGCCAGCTGGGCTGTGATTGGCCATTAATTAGAGACAACCAACATGGGCCAATCACAGATGCACCTGTTGCATTCCACAGCAGCAGATAATCAATGTTCACATTTTGTTCCTGAGGCCTCTCAGCTTCTCTGGAGGAAAAATCCTAAGGAAAGGATTTTTCAGAAAAGATGTCTGTGACAGAGGGGTGCTTGCTCAGGGCTTCAGGGTGGCCCTGTTTGTCCCTAAGTGAGGGAATTTGTTTGTTCCTTAGTGCAATCCAACACCTTGGGGCTCTCAGGTGTCTCTGGAGCCTTCTCCCCTCCAGGTGAGCACCCCCAGCTCTCCCAGCAGAGGGGCTCCAGCCCTCAGAGCGTGTCTGTGGTCTCCTCTGGACTCCCTCCAGCAACTCCACATCCCTCTGATGGTGGGGACCCCAGAACTTGGAATTAAAAACCCTCTCAGGGTCTGGGCTTTGCTCTTTGCCAGCGCAGGGACAGAAGGAAGTTCATTGCTGCTCAGATCAGCAAACTTGAAAGGAGCTTCAAGGTGTTGACCCCGAGGTTCACACGCCTCTTGAGGAAAATAACAGAGCAGTGGGGACCCAGATGAAAGCTTTGCCTTCAGACATTTCTGGGAGCCAGTCAGTCTCATGATTAGCTTTAGCTTTCACTGCTTCCATATTTCCTCCCCACCATCCTCTTCTGCCTCACCTCACCCTGCAGTTGGGAAGTTCTTTATTTATGTTTTGGCTTGAATCAAATTGACTTGGCTGTGCAGCAGGGAGCCAGGAAATATTAGCACCAGGGCTCTGTATTCTGGAGGAGCATTGCATTGCTTCCTGAGTGTTTATTTATCCATCCTGGACGGGGGGAGGCTGTGCAGTGCCTGTGCCTCCTTGTCCTGCCAGGAGCATCCTCCCAGCCCAATATCTCCCTCCAAATGGAGCTGGGTGCCAGAGTTCTTCCAGGAGTTATCTGAAGCACTGGTGATTTGATTAGAGCAGTTTGTCCTTCCCTGCCACACATAATTCCTGTGCTGATGGCTCATTTTTCTTGGCTGGAAGTGGAATTGCAGCACACGGATCAGTTGTCTGGCTCTGCCCCGCTGATAGATCGTGGTGCCTGCACCCGCTGCCTTCACTGCTCTGCTCCATGAGAAACACCCCTGTGAACATGGTCTTGGATGAGAGACGAGACGAGAATGTTGACTCCATGTTTCAGAAGGCTTGATTTATTATTTTATCATATATATTACATTAAAACTATACTAAAAGAATAGAAGAAAAGGTTTCATCAGAAGGCTAGCTAAGCTAAGAATAGAATAGGAATGATAACAAAGGTTTGTGGCTTGGACAGAGTCCGAGCCAGCTGACTGTGATTGGCCATTAATTACAAACAACTCCATAAGACCAATCACAGATCCACCTGTTGCATTCCACAGCAGCAGATAACCATTGTTTACATTTTGTTCCTGAGGCCTCTCAGCTCCTCAGGAGGAAAAATCCTAAGGAAAGGATTTTCCATACAAAGATGTCTGTGACACACCCCCTGCACCCTGCTCTGCAATCCCCCAGAGCCTGGCAGGCTTGGGAAGAGCTCTGTCAAGTCCTGGTTGCTGGAGCTCCTCTCAGAATCACCACATTTTGTGTGCTCAGGCAGGGGGAGGCTGAGCCCTGCTGGCTCCAGGAGGGATCCATGGGCACACAGGGGGCAGAGAGGCACAAAAGCCACCACAGCCACCACCACGGGCCCCAAGGGCCACCAGCAGCTCCTGTGAGGCAGCCAGAGTTTGGCTTTCCAAGCCATTTAGTTTGGAGAAGCCCTCTGAGAGCAGGGAGTCCAGCCATGCCCCAGCCCTGCCAAGGCCTCCACAGACCCAGGTCCCCAAGTGCCACATCCACAGGGATGGGGCCTCCACCACAGCCCAGGGCAGCCTGGCCAGTGCTTGACCACCCTTTCAGTGATGAAATTTTCCCTAATCTCAAACAGAAATTTTCCCTGGCCCAGCCTGAGGGAAATTCCCCTGCTGTTCCCTCTCCTCCTGTCCCCACAGTCCCCTCGGCTGTCCCCTCCTGGCAGGAGCTGTGCAGAGCCACAAGGTCCCCCCTGAGCCTCCTTTTCTCCAGGCTGAGCCCCTTCCCAGCTCCCTCAGCCCCTCCTGGTGCTCCAGCCCCTTCCCCAGCTCCCTTCCCTTCCCTGGATGTGCTCCAGCCCCTCAATGTCTTTGTCATGAGGGGCCCAAAACTGCCCCCAGGATTTGAGCAGAGGTGAGCAGTGCCCTGGTCCTGCTGGCCACACCGAGGCTGATGAATTGGTGACAGCCCCAGAAATAAATCAGGAGCAAATTACAGAAAGCAGCAAGGTCCACCTCCGAAACGAGGGAATGAAGGAGAAGCATATCAGGAGCACTCTGGGCTGTGATTACAGTGATCATTGATTTTTCTGCAGGAGTGAACCACAGAGCAGATCAGGAAATACAGCCCCTGTCTGCAAGGCACAGCAAGTGATCTGAGGGACAAACTGGCTCCACAGAGCTTGTGATCATCACCAAACTATTGGGATTTGGAAACCCCAGTGGGGCATCCTTGCTTCCCCCCTTCTCACCTTTATGGGTGGGATTTTGGGATTTAATTGAGGCACCACTGGAAATTACTGAATTCTATTAAGAGTCCTCATCTGCCTTAACTTAACTTTGCACAGGGGTTTTGAAGTATAAGTAGGTTAAGAGGTTTAATACTCCAGTTCATAGCCTCTGGCATGGCCCTGGTTTTGTTATGCTTTATGCATTGCAGGGGAGGCTGAACTACATCAAAACGTGTGTCAGAATTTACACTCAGACTGTCAGCCATGCACAAGTGTCACAAGGTTAATTATAGAGACCCAAACCCTTCTCACTTTCTCCTTCCCTTCAGATGTCATGTTTACTCCCTGCTCTGCACTGAAGTGGCCGGACTTGGGCTGGATTTTACGAGCAGAAATAAAGTGTGACTCCAGAATAATGTGTGACTCCACAATAATGTGTGACTCCAGAAAAATGTGTGACTCCAGCTCTGCTCTGTTCTCTGAGAGATAAGATACATCAAACATCATCCCAAATGGCTTTTTGTGTGGCCATTACTCCTCCTGGGACCCCGGGCAGAGGAGCTCCTGGCATAAGTGACCCTGTGAGGGTGGGCAGGCCCTGGCACAGGGTGCCCAGAGCAGCTGGGGCTGCCCCTGCATCCCTGGCAGTGCCCAAGGCCAGGCTGGACAGGGCTGGGAGCACCTGGGACAGTGGGAGGTGTCCCTGCCATGGCAGGGGTGGGATGGGATGGGCTTTAGGTCCCTTCTAACCCAACCCACTTTGGAATTCTGTGGTGAGGGAAGTGCAAGCAGAGCAGATGCCCCCAGGGGCAGGAGCCCTCTCCAAACTGTCCCAGCAGAGTTACACACAAGGGTTTTACTGTGGGTCCTTCCCATGCTGGGCTCTCAGAGGTTTCTGGATGTGGTGCTGCTGTGCACAGTCTGGTGGGCATTTGGAGATCGTCTCTACAAAGCCACAAAGGTGGTCAGAGGCCTGGGAGGGCATGGGAGGAGTGGCTGAGGGCACTCGGTTGGTGCAGCCTGGAGCAGCAGGGTCTGGGGGACTGCAGCTCCTCCCGAGGGCAGCTCCAAACTGTGACAGTGACAGGGAATGGCTGGAGCTGTGCCAGGGAGGGTCAGGCTGGATACCAGGGAAAGGCTCTTCCCCAGAGGGTGCTGGCACTGCCCAGGCTCCCCAGGGAATGGGCACGGCCCCGAGGCTGCCAGAGCTCCAGGAGCTGCCAGGGATGCCCAGGGTGGGGCTGTTGGGGTGTCTGGGCAGGGCTGGGGCTGCCCTGGGTGATCCTGGGGGTCCCTCCCGGCTCAGGATATTCTGTGATTCTGTGAGAATGAGGCTTTCACTGCAGGCACACACTGCCTGGGTTCCTGGTGTTACAGAATTACCTGGATACACACATCAGTAGGGACTGAGGACGGAGAAAACCAGTCTTGAAAGGGCCAGCACAGAAATGAACCTACCCTGGGAATTATTTCTGCAGGAATTGCATTCATGGCCAAGGAAAAACTTGCAGAAACAGGCCTGGGGAGTGTGGAGCAGGCCTTTTTATCCAAGTGTCTGGGAGCTGTTAGCCAAAGCAGGATCCTGCAGCCTCTGCAGTGCACCCACCCTGCCCTGCCCTGCCCTTCTCTCTGCCTGGGGAGAATGGAGAGGGAAGAACATATTCTGTAAACCCCTCTTTGGAAATCCTCCAAGAGCTCTTTCCACCCCTTCCTTCTTGCAGGCTCAGTCAAGTTTTGGTTTAACCAGGGCTGGAAGCTGAACTGGCCCAAGCTGTGGGAACAGCACAGCCCTCCCAGGGCAGGGCTGGAGGTGAAAACAAGGAGGGAGCCCAGCAGGTGCTGCCAGTGCTGAACTAAAACACTGCCCATGTGTCTGTGAAAACAAAATATCTGCACTTTACTGCTCCTGCAAGTGCTCCACCAGGATGTTCTGGGTGTAGTGCTCAGCCTACCGCAAAATACAGATTTTAGTCAATGAACGTCTCATGTGGAAATGTGTTCCCAGCTCTGCTCCAGCAGTGCTTTATTCATTGTGGTCATGAACCCGCGTCCTCTGCCCTCCTGCCCTTCTCTCTGCTCACCTCACTTGTAAAGAAGAGATGCTTTTTGTCTGTGCTGTATAAAATATACATTGGGACTCCCACGTGGGATGGGCCAGCCATTTCACTGGTCAAATAACCTTCCCTCACAATGAAAGCTTCCTGTGGGAGAAAATCCTCACTCCATTCATTTTTAAACATTCCTTGTAAATTAAGACCTTGGTATTTCCTAAAGCCCCTCACTTCCCTGCCTCATCATTGATAAGCTTCTAATCCCTTTAATCTCTCTAGTCAGGAGGCTCCAGGCAGCAGGGAGCTTTGTAAAGGTGTGGAAATCTCCCCAAATTCCAGTGTAATGCCCTCCTGCTCTGCCTGGCACCTTCCTGACGGTGGGAGGGGGGCAGGGAAGGGCACTGCCCAAAGGGTGGGAGGATGATTTCATAAACTGAAAGCTGATTAAGAAGAAAGGGCTCTCTTTCTAAACCCTTTCCTGTCCCACCTTTGGGAGTTTTACCCCTCTCCACCACGTTCTGGAGGGCCCATGCCCCTCTCTGGCTGTGTGGCACCAGCCCAGGACAGGACTCTGCTGCTGAGCTGCCCTTGGCACGGCACAAACTCCTCATGGGGAGCTCAGGGCACGACCTGTGCAGAGCTTCCAGGTGGCCACATCTGAGCTTGGCTGAGGGTTTTCCACCTGTACCTATTTAATGCTTGTATTTGCCCACCTCCTCCTCACTGAGCTCCATTGCATTGCTCAGAGGCTGTAGCTGACAATTTAAACAGAGTCAATGGTGCAATTTCCACAGAAATACCGTTTCTGAAGAGTAGAAATGAAATGTGATGGTGGCATGAATTGTGTCATCCATGGCTTATCCATGGAGCTTCTGCAGAATTCCACTCAGTCCTTTGGTTTCACAGCATTAGATTCATAAAATCATGGAATGGTTTGGGTTGGAAGGGACCTTAAACATCACCTCGTTCCACCCCTGCCATGGCAGGGACACTTCCACTATCCCAGGGTGCTCCAAGCCCTGTCCAGCCTGGCCTTGGGCACTGCCAGGGATCCAGGGGCAGCCCCAGCTGCTCTGGGCACCCTTTCAAAGAGAATGGAAGTAGGTCCTGAGCATCCTTTAAAGGGAACCTGTAGTTTAACAGCCAAAGGCTCATTCTTACATATTTTAAATGAAGAGTTAGAACTACCTCAACCTTTAGCAAGGCAACTGGAGCCCCTGCTTCTGCCAGGGTGTCCTGGTGCTCACAAAGGGAGAACTCCTCTGGATGTGAAACTGGAGAGAGACAGCACCGTGTGCATGAGCTGGCATGTGTATGATAAATTGCTCAGTAAATTTATTAAATTTATTTATTAAATTATCCCTTAATCTGACCACCTGTATAAATCAGGCCCTGGGACTGCCCTGAATTCCATATTAAAGGAGCACATGAGAGGTAGCAGGTTTTTTAGGAGGATTATCTACCTTGCTTTAAGAGCACCAGAGGATCTGTCAGAGCAAGGAGCCTCTCAGCTGATTACCCCCAGTGCTGAGTGTTTGTTCCTGGTTTATAATCTGACTTTGGGCTCACCCTCCAGCTGCTGGGTGTTGTCATGGCTCCCTTACACCACCTGCCGCCCTCAGCCAGGTCTCAGAGTGAAAACAGGTCCCAGGTCAAACATCTAAAGAAATCCCAGTTTATTAGTGCCTCTTTATCTCTATAAACCCAGCTTGGGATCTCGCTGTAAAACAAGATGTGTATTGGAGGGTGATTGGCACTAATGACCCTACAGACCTTATCTGTAGCAGATATCCCTGCCATCACTGGCATTTCCAGGCTGCTTTTCAGGTGATTCACAGCTCTGAACAAACCTTCATGGCTTCATCTTGAACCCAGAAAGCAGCTCAGGGGACTGTGGCACTATGGGGAGGTTAAAGACCAGAGTGAAAGGAAGAGAATTTTCCCCATGTAAGGTGTTCCCATGGGTGCTCCAAAGGGGGAGGTTTTCATCTCCTTGTATGAATGTTCTTCATGCAGAGCCCTCCCAGCTGGAAATGAGCTCCTGAACTGGCAGCCAGGCTTTGTGTGAGCCACAGAGACACGGAATTAAATCACTCTGGAGGAGGTGACTGCAGGGATATTTCCTCCTCTCTGCTCAGGAGTGAGGGTTCCTCTGGGCAGGGAGACAAACACAGCTGTTAGGAGCTCTTCTCTCACCCTCTTAAGTAGTTTGATTTTAAACAACAACAACAAAAAAAAGAGAGCATTTTTAAAATAAACACTCTTTTCTCTTTATTCCTGCCATGTCTGAGGGACATGGGGCAGGGGTGAGTCTGGCAGTGCTGGGATAACAGCCGGACTCCATGCTCTTAGAGGATGTTCCAACCCCAAGAATCCTGAGATTCTGCAGTGTTTGGGGTCCATTTGCTGTTCTCCACTGCAGAGGCATGGTGGGAGTTGTGGCTGACAAAATCAAAGTGAGTTTCACAAAATCCCCTGGTGCCAGGAGAAAGTGCTGCTCACCAGTGGGCTCCCAGTGCAGCCTGAATTGGGTGCCAGGAGCTGCCATTGCAGACCCCACCTGCCAAGAACTGAGCAGCTGTCACTGGTTTAACAAAACAAAGGCCCTGTGGATGGAGAGGGGCTAGGAAAACCCTTCAAAATGGAATTTTCTTCATTTTTCCGTTTTTAGTGCTGGCAGTGTGCAGTAATGGGGTCCTAAGCACATGTGGCACAGAGGTGTTGGCGTGGCTCAGACTGTTGTAGGACATAGAAATTCATAAATTATAAATTATAAAATCTCCTGCCTTTCCCAGAACCAGAGCATGAGCAGGAGTGTCCCAGGATTCGTGGCTGTCCTGGCTGTGGTGCACAGGGGGTGACTCCATGCACAGCAGCACCCTGGCTAAGTGGGGGATGAGGGAAAGGCTGAAGTCCCACTGCAGTGAACCACAAAATTCCATAAACCAGACTGAATTCCCCATTCAACTTCATCAGCTTCAGCTCATCGGGGCTGGGCCCTGTGTTGGTGTGCAGGAGCAGGGGCACAGCTCACAGCAGCTCATTTAGCTGTGCAGATGAGCACCCAGCAGAGGAGATGAGTTTGGCTTGGCTGCTCAGGGTTCATCCAGGAGGGTCAGTCACAGATTCCCTGGGGGTTCATCATCCATCACACAGGAACAAGCCCTGGGTATCTGAGAGCTGAGGCTGAGCCTTCAGCACAGGAGGAAAAGGCTCTGGAGCAGGAGCAGTGTGGGGTCTGCATCCCTGGGGGATGGACATAACAGAGCAAACTCATCCAAGCAGGGCAGGGGGCACTCAAGGTTATGAAAATGAAATCATTCTTCTGCTGCTGCTGCTTTCCCAGCCACTGCTGCTGTTAAAATGAATAATTGTGGAGCAGCCGTGTCCAGACAGATCGGTTTGTGCTCATTGCTCTTGGTGACAGCCAAAGATCCCTGCACAGCCAGGAGAGCAAACAGAGCTGGGGGTCAGGCTGGGGTCTGGGCATCAGGGGTGGAAGGCACAGCCTCTGGCAGCCAGGTTTGCTGAGAAATGTCGGTTTTGCCTGGATTAAATAGGAGAAAATAGGGTAACAGGATTGTGAAAAACGCCAGTCACTTGTTTTTAAAATTATTAAAAGTTTAATGATAGTAAAATGCTTATAAAAATGGCTATGTAATTAGAGTAATAATAATTTGGACAATTTGGATTAGGACAATATGAGACAATAGAAACAAAGAGTTATGGACAGTCCTGGTACCTCTTTCTGGGCAAAATAAGCCTGAAAAAGGACCCACATTAACAGAGGATTAGCCCTTAAAAACAACAGCCTGTTGCATATTCATACACCTCATACATGATGCATAAATTCCATTCAAACACAGGATTCTGTCTGGTCAGTGTCAGCTTCTTCCTCTGAATTCTAAACAGTGTCTTCAGGGCTGAGCGAGGCAGGAAGAAGTTCATTTCTTCTGATAAAGGAGCAATAAACTCTCTTTCTCTGAAAGATTCAGGTGTCCTGTGGCTTCTACCTCGCTGTGAGTCCTTTCTTTTAAAAAAAGTATCCTACAGAGCATAGTTTCTATTTTAACCTTATGTTATAACCTAAATCTGTATTTAACACACTACTAAAAAAATTAATACAGCATCACTTTCAAACATTACACATATAATATTCATTTTAATATTTGTGAAAAGCCAATCATAAAATACACGTTTTTCACATGAATTCCTGCCTGCTTCCCTGTGAGGGTGAAGGAAGGTGATGAGTTTTTTGGGCATGAGGAGGTCAGGCACACACACAGGGCATTCCAGGGCTGTTCTTTGCCATCTCTGCTGCTGCCACAGCCAGGGTTGGGTGCTGGCCACTGCCAGGTGCAAGGCAGAGCTCCTGGCACTGCTGTGCTGCAGCCCCACAGCTGCAGTGCCACATCCCTGCTTGTCTTGGTTTGGAAAGACAGGAGTCTGCTAAGGAAGGCAGGAGCCTCCCCTGAAATGGAGAATGTAAACCCTCCCCACCCCTCCGAATTGCTATAAATTTTAAATTAAGGGGGTCTCAGGCAAAGATATGGGGCAGGAAATAACAGTTCTTTAATGGGGAGAAAAAAATAAAATAAAATAAAATAAAATAAACAATGCAGTCCACTGGAACAACACTGACAGAGTCAGAACCCAACCTGACACCCTGTCGGCCAGGGTGTTGGTGGCAGTCCCATTGAAAATGTGGCTGCAGTCCTCTGAAGTATCAGGTGTGGTTCTGTTGGAGCAAGGGGAATCTGTAGAGAAGGATGTAGTCTTCCTCTGAAGATCCAGTGGGGGAAGAGGCAGCTGCTGTTCCTCTGGGGAATCCCGTGGAGAAAAGCCGTGCTGGTGTTCCAAAATCTCAGAGTATAACTGGGTAGCAATGCTTGGCTCCTCCCTCTGGGCGGAGCATCTCCCAATGGGATGTTACAGTTCTTATCAGTCATGCATTGACATTCAATAGTCTGTTATCAGCAGAGGTCCCCTCCCGAGGGAGGTGTGAATGTGGTCACTCACAGAGAGAGATAAAGCAAACTGCTCACTTGACAAGGTAATCTGCCATACAGATGGTAATGGAAAACATCTTGCATGCAATCTTCAACACTGCTCTGCTGTGGCTCCCCCAGCACACCTCAGGTGGCTCTGGCAGAGGAGATTCTGGAGAAAAGCTTGTCTCAGAGGTTTTAGGGACAGGTTTTTGTGCCTGGAAAAGCAAGGTTTGCCTTGTGAGTGCTCCCTCCTCCAGGCCCAGCACATGAAAGCCAAACGGGAGATGTCCAGGGGCCTCTCCCTGAGGAAGCTGAGTGTGATGAGGACCAAACTGCCATTTAATGTGATCTAATTGATTTGATAAGCTGTTAACAAGAAGCTCTCCAGTGTCCCCTGGCCCCACCCAGGCAGTTGGAGATGTGGTGTGTGCCCTGTCCCAGTGGCACTGGGAGGGGCTGGGAGGCTCCAGCGTGTTACTGTATGACACGAAAGAACACAAGCATGCCACCGTTCTCAAGGTGAAGGAAGAAAAGAGGGCAGTTTATTTTCTGACTCCAACATTTACAGTTTTCCAAAAGTGACAGCAGATTGGAGGGTGACGGTGACACCTCTCCAATCACGCTGGAGAAACCAACAGTCCATCAACTTTCTCTTCCTCTATAAAGGAAGACAAAACAATGGGTTATTTACAGAAAGTGTGTGATAAAGTTCACTACAGGAATGTTAACAGCAGAAGGCTTAGAAAATCTTAAAAAACCAGGGTGACACCAGCTTCCTGTGGAACCCCCACGCTGGGCTGGGTTAGAGAAGGGATCTGCAGAGACCTGGAGAGCTTCTGCCTTCCTGCCAGGACTCAGGGGCCAGCAGCCCCTGCTGTGTGGGGCCTGATGTGAGTGGGAGCAGGAGGAGAGCCTGCCTGGTGTGGGGAAGATTTGAGTATCTGTCACTATAGGACATGAAATAGCACGACACAAATGTCCCTGTTTGTTTCAGTTTGTTTTCTGACTCCAACATTTATAGATTTCCAAAAGTGACAGTGGATTGGAGGGTGACAGTGCCACCTCTTCAATGACACTGGACAAAGCCACAGTCCCATCAAATTTCTCCTCCTCCATAAAAGAATGCAAAACAGTAAGTTATTTACTGAAAGTGTGTGAGAAAGTTTGCTAAAAGAATGTAAACATCAGAAGGCTTAGAAAATCTTTAAAAATTGGGGTGACAAGCATCCTGTGTGGGTGAGGAGTGTCAGGCCTGACATAGCCCACCCTGCCATGGAATTTTGGCTTTACCAGGGAGGTCTGTTGGGAGCCACCCCCATCCCAGAGCAGAGCCAGCAGGGTCCTGCAGCCCCAGCACCGTGTGCAGCACCAGCTGCTCCCCCAGCCAGCGCTCCACACTCCTCCTCCTCATCATCATCATCACCATCAGGAGCAGTTCCCTGCATGGGGGATGTCCCAGTGCCCCAGCCCTCAGCTCCTGCCTGGGACAAGCTCCATCACCTCCAGAGCTGGGCCCAGGGCTTGGCTGGCACTGAGAAAGCCACATGGGCCTGGTCCCTGAGCCTGGCAGGGCCCTGCCAGCTCTGAGGAATGGTGCCAGCAGCTGTGAGGACATTTCTGTAGCTCTTTGTTTATGGATTCCAGGGGTCCCTGGTAATTGGAACGTGGCAACTCCTCACACATAACAGATGAGGTGCTGGTGGAGGGGATTTGTCACTGCTTCACTCCCCTGCAGCGGGGAGGGCTCATAAGTCACAGCTGACAAATCTGTTGATGACTTTTTAAACTTCATTTACACAAAAGAATGGCCATAATCAACAAACAGTGATGGGCTACTAATCTTGCTGTTTTATTAAAAGGGGGTCTGTGTGTTCAGCCCCTTCTGTGGGAGCTGAGTGCTGTCCCCAGGAAGGGCTGAAAGCAGCATCAGCAGAGAGTCCCAGGAGCCCTCCCAGCCTGACCCATCATCCTGGCACTGGTGGAGCAGGAGAGCAGCAGATGATGGGCTTTGATCTCAGCTTTGGCCATCAGTGCCCCAGGGGAGCACAGCACCCTCTGCACAGCCAGGCCTGGCTTTAGTCCTGGCATCCATGGACAGCTGGAGAGGCCAAGGCCAGTGGATGGGGAGGAGGGTTTGTTATTTTTCACGAGGAGGAGGAGGAGGAATGGCTTTTATCACCAGCCAGGGGCTCTGTACAAATCACAAACAGGACAGGACTGCTGTGGAACGTGCCTTGAGCTGTTTTATTTTCCAGCATCACTCTCATTCCATGGTTATGACAATGGGAGGATGCCACCAGCTCACATCCCAGGCAGCAGACCAAGAACTTAATGTTACAACTTACTTTATAAGTTTATTGACCAATCACACAAAGCAAAAGCACACTGACAGTAGTTCCATCCAACCACTATAAGCACATGTACCTTTGGTTAAACAATGCTTGCTTATTTCAAATACAATATCTACTTGTAAGCCTTAAAGCACAATGCACAGAGCTCCATTATTAAGCTTAGAACTTCCTAATATCTCACTAGATAAACTTTTCTGTAGCTTAGAGAGTTATTCTAGACAAGTGTTAATACATTGTTCTATTTGTCCTTACTTTTCTACTTTTTACATAATTTTTCTGCTGACCTATCTCATGGCTACTGCTTGGCTCTAATCACAGTTCAGCTGTCTCTGAGTCCTGCCTTTTGCAGCTTTCCCAAACCCCTCTGATTCCCACAGCTCCCACCACAGGCCTGGCTGTAGTTGGCCCCAGGAGCAGCCCAGGTCTCCCTGTCCCACCTGAGATGCTCTCCCTGGACAGAAGGAGCCTCCCCAATCTCTGGGGAGCCTCAGAGGTGGCATTTAAACAACCAAACCTCAGCAGATCAACCAGAAATGAAGTGGGAGCCGCATCCCAGCCTCTCCCAGAGATTTGTGTCGTAATTGTTCATGTCATTCTGCATATTGGAAGTGTCTGCAATAATTGTGAAAGGCAATCAGCTGGTAATTAACTCAGGGAGGAGAAAGGAGCGTGGCAAAACCCTCAGCTGGGGAAGGTTCTCAGTGAGGCTCCTGAGGCTCCTCACCCCTGTCCTGTGTTGGTGTGCAGGAGCAGGGGCACAGCTCACAGCAGCTCATTTAGCTGTGCAGATGGGCACTCAGCAGAGGAGATGAGTTTGGCTTGGCTGCTCAGGGTTCATCCAGGAGGGTCAATCACAGATTCCCTGGGGGTTCATCATCCATCACACAGGAACAAGCCCTGGGCACTTTGGCTTTACCAGGATGATCTGTGGGGAGCCACCTCCATCCCAGAGCAGAGCCAGCAGGGTCCTGCAGCCCCTGCACTGGGTGCAGCACCAGCTGCTCCCCCAGCCAGTGCTCCACACTCCTCCTCCTCCTCATCATCACCATCAGGAGCAGTTCCCTGCATGGGGGACACCACAAACCCAATCTCTGGGAGCAGCTGTGTGACTTTGGAGGTGCCCATGACAGGAGGTCCTTCTGCAGGTGGGAGGCGTGAAAAACGCCAATCACTTGTTTTTAAAATTTTAAAAGTTTAACAGTAATAAAATGGTTATAAAAATAGTAATAGAATTAGAGTAATAATAATTTGGAGAAGTATGGACAATATGAGACAATAGAGAGAAAGAATTATGGACAGTCCTGGTACCTCTTTCTGGGCAAAATAAGCCTGAAAAAGGACCCACGTTAACAGAGGATTAACCCTTAAAAGCAACAGCCTGTTGCATATTCATACAGCTCATACATGATGCATAAATTCCATTCAAACACAGGATTCTGTCTGGTCATCCTCAACTTCTTCCTCTGAATCCTAACAGTGCCTTCCAGGTGGGAAGAAGTTCATTTCTTCTGATAAGAGGGCAATAAATTATTTTTCTCTGAAAGATTCAGGTGTCCTGGGGCTGCTCTCTCACTGTGAGTCCTTTCTTTAAAAAAAGTATCCTACACAGCATAGTTTCTAACATTGTTTATAACCTAAAACTATATTTAACACACTACTTAAGAGAATTAATACAGCATAACTTTCTAACACAACACATACAATATTCATTTTAATATTTGTGAAATGCCAATCATAAAATACATGCATTTTTCACAGGAGCAAAACCTTTTAATAATGGTTTTCTCTGCAGGAGAATGTGGGCAGGCATTTTGAAGGCTCAGTCTGCTCTGGGTCTCTGGGACCCCTTTGATCTGGCTGGGGACTGTCCTGCCATCCTCAGCTCAGGATTTTGCCAGGTCTCCTGATGGGTGGGGCTGTGCTGAAATCCCCAGGGACAGGAAATCCCTGATTTGTGCTCAGTCACTGAGAAGGAGCTGCCATCACCCTCCTGGCTCGGCAGAGGTGACCTGGGGGGTGAGCAGGACAGTTTGGCTGGGAAGGGCAGCTCTGGGCTGCTCCAGCAGCTGTGGCAGCAAGTGCAGCCCCTCTGCTTAGGACATGAGGTTGATGGTTGGACTTGGATCATCTTGGAGGTCTTTTTTTCAACCATAATGATCTTAGGCACCGGTGGAGCTCAAAAAGGGGATTCCATCAGTGAAGCTCCACCTCCAGCAGCCCCTTGCATGGCCCTGGAGGGGGTTAAATTAAATCAATTGGCAGCACGAAAATGAGATTTTCCTTCTAGTTCAGCATTTCCTTGTGGTGAGAGATCCATGTGTCCTTCTCACAGGAACCTGGCCTGGGAAGAGGGATGTGGCCCAGCCCTGGAGGCTGGTAGAGCTCCTGGCCATGGCCAGAGGGGTTTGTGTGAGTGTGAGGAGGATGGGGGCAGGGGGTGCTGAAAGCAGCAGCAGCAATGCCAGTTCATTACCAGCTGAGAATCTTCCCAAAATCTTGGTTTTCCCCATAAATAAATCAATCATTTGCTGTTAAAATAACAATTGGGCTGGTGGGGGGTGTTCATTAAGGAGCATTATCAGAACCTGTGTGAGTGGAAGGAGGGATGCAAACATTCTATTTTTCTGTTAGGCTGGGAATGATAAAGAATTAAGGAATAATTCTCAAGAAATTAGTCATGGCCAGCCATTAATGAGCATCTCAGTAACACATTAATGGGCTGGCTTCAGCTGCCTGTAAAAAAGGCCTTTAATTAGATTAGTGCATGTAGCATTGTCCAGTGCCTGGTAGGTAATCATCAGGTTTTGCACTGGTGGGATTATGGATGACATTCTATTTAATTGCTGTTTCCTTTTCATTTTCTTCCTCTTTTTTTTTTTTCTTTTCTTTTGAAGATTTTTTCCTCCAAAGAATTTTGTTTCTGTTCTTGAACAGAACCTAAATGTTGTCCATGGAATTCTGCATGTGAAAGGGCTGCCAGGCTGGGCTTATCTGATTCAATTGACCTTTAAAATTTATTTTGCTGCTGTCAAAAAGAATGTTGGTCTGTTCATGAGAGATCTCTGAGATGATTAGAAGCAGAGACTCCTGGAAACTCCACTTGTTGCATATTCTGCAATCAAAGGAGGGAGGGCTTCTAGGAGAAAAGTGCCCTAATTTAAAATATATTTTCATAGAGAAAATGCTTTCGAAGACAAAGTTCCAGCCTTGTCAAGCAGGTGGAGACGGTGGCTGCCCCATCCCTGGGAATATTCAAGGCTGGGTTGGACAGGGCTTGGAGCAGCCTGGGACAGTGGAAGGTGTGGAGGAGGGTGGAACAATTCTTGAAGGTTCCCTCCAATTCAAAGTATTCCATGATTCTTTGGGGTAAAACTGTCTCCAGAGGGGGTGCAGAGGAGCAGCTCCAGGGTGACCCCAGCCCTGGGAGGTGAGGGCACACCTGGAGTGCTGTGTCCAGCTCTGGCCCCTCAGCTTGGGAAGGACCTTGAGGGGCTGGAGCACATCCAGAGGGGACAACGAGGCTGGAGAGGGGCTGGGAACACAAACCCTGAGAGGAACCCCTGAGGGAGCTGGGGGTGCTCAGCCTGGAGAAAAGGAGACTCAGGGCTGCCCCCATCACTCTCTGCAGCTCCTGAAAGGTGCCTGTGCTCAGCTGGGGCTGGGCTCTTTCTGCAGCAGCACTGACACAACCAGAGCACACAGCCTCGAGCTGCACCAAGGGAAATACAGGTTGGAGATTGGGAAAAAGTTTTTCATGGAAAGGGTGATAAAGTTCTGGAATGTTCTGCCCGGGGATGCAGTGGAGTCCCCATCCCTGGGTGTGTTTAACAAAGCCTGGATGTGGCACTGGGTGCCAGGGTTTAGTTGAGCTGCTGGGGCTGGGTTGGACTCGATGATCTTGGAGGTCTCTCCCAACCTGGTCATTCTGGGAATTCTGTGACACAGTGTCCAGCTGCACCAAGGGAAATACAGGGAATACAAGGGAAATTCCTCTGAAAAAAACCCATTGATTTCAGATGAGTAAATAATGACTGATCATGCATAATGATTGCTATTTACATTTGTGTAACTGAGCTCCATGGCCCTCAGTTTTCCCTCAATTAGCACCCACTTTTATTAAAGATTTTAACTAGAATTATTAAAATTATTTCTCTTCTGTCTGGGAACATCCAGACTCTTGGCTAAGCAAGCATAAGTGAACAAGAACTTAGGGTCTTGAATAACTTTGTAGTGGTGAGCAGTTGTAAACATTGGAGGAAACAGTCAAAGTTCACCCTTGGATAGGGTTGGAGATTGGGAAAAAGTTTTTCACAGAAAGAGTGATAAAGTTCTGGAATGTTCTGCCCAGGGAGGTGGTGGAGTCCCCATCCCTGGGTGTGTTTAACAAAGCCTGGATGTGGCACTGGGGGCCAGGGTTCATTTGAGGGGTTGGGGCTGGGTTGGACTCGATGATCTTGGAGGTCTCTTCCAACCCAGGCATTCTGTGAACTCTCTGAGTTCTGTTCCTGAGTTCTGTGAATTTTGTGCAGCATTTGGACGCGTGGACACAAGGCAGGGTGAGGAGCAGGAGCTTGGCCAGCTCCCACTGTCCAGCTCTAGGTCATCCTTTATCACCCTTATCAGGAAGGATTTAATGCTCTCACGAATAGATTTTTAAGCTTCTACGGGCATAAATAATACACGGGGCAGATGGTAACGAGCCACAGCCATAAACCCAGTGCTGACCTGATAGACTGTGTGACTATTGTACCTTTAACAGCTGATTAAATACTGATTTAAACAGCTATTGATTATTTATGGCTCTGTTACGGGGGATTTCAGAAATTTAAACCAGAGCCAGCTTTTCAAAGGATTGGCAGGATTTCTGCAGTTTGAAATGACTTGTTTTAATGAAAAATTCAAAAAGAAGGCTCTTTGCAGAGTGGGGTGGAGAGCTGAAGGAGAACTGGGGGAGCCACTTCTGTCCCCAGTGCTTGGGCACAGCCCTGCATCAGCCAGGGCTGAGTGGCATTTTAAAAATTATTTTTATTTTTAATTTTTATGATATTACAATTATTTTAATATTTTGATTGTAGCATAGAGGTTTTTGTTTAATATCAATTTGAATTTTTAATTTTTTATAGTTTTATGTGTTGTTGGGGAAAAGAGGGGTTTTTTTATAGTTTATAAGAGGATTTGAGTTTTAAAATTATGTTTGTTTTTTTTTAATTTGGGATTTTTTTAATTGATGATGATGTTTTTATGGGGTTTTTTAATATGTTTGTGGGGGGGGTTGGTTGTTTTTTGGTTTTGGAAAGGGTTTGGTTTTATTTTTTATTTTTTGGTCTGGTAATTGATTGGGAGACCAGCAAGCACTTTGGGAAGGGGGTTTGTGGGTTTTTTTGTAGGGCTGTTTGGTTTGATTTGGTTGAGATAGGGGCTGGGTTTGGTTGTGTTCTTTGGAGGACAAAGAGAGGGTTTTTTGAGGATTTTTGTTTTTAATCTGTGTTTTTTATAGAGGTGTGTTTAGATTTCTAGTGGTTTTATAGCTTGTTAATTATACAAAAAGTGTTTGTATTATTTGTTTTAAAATTTTTTTATGTTAAATTATGCTATTTTATTTTTTAGTTTTGTGAAATATACATTTTTTTTTGTTTTGTGAATTTTTGTTTTGTTTTGTGGAATACATATATTTTTGTTTTGTGAAATGTATTTACTTTTGTTTTGTGGAATATATATATATTTTGGATTTATGGAATATTTTTTGTTTTGTTTTGTGAAATATATATATTTTGTTTTTCTAGAATATGTTTATTTTTTGGTTTTGTGGATTATATTTTTATTTTTGATTTTGTGGAATATATATATTTTTTGGTTTTGTGGAACGTTTTTATTTTTTGGTGTTGCAAAACATTTTTTTATTTTGTGAAATACATATTTTTATTTTATATATTTAGGTTTTGTGAAATACATCTATTTTTGGTTTTGTGGAATACAGATATTTTTTCATTTTGTGGAATTTTTATTTTGGTTTTTGAAATATTTTTTTATATTATGGTTTTGTGGAATACATATTTTTTTGGTTTTGTGGAAAATGTATTCTTATGTATTTTTTGGTTTTATGGAATATATATATATATTGGTTTTGTGAAATGTATTTCATTTTGGTTTTGTGCAATATAATTTTTTTTGGTTTTGTGGAATATATATATTTATATATACAAATATATTTATATTTATATATTTATATATATTTGATTTTATATTTTATATTTATATATATTTGATATTATATATATTTTATATAATATATTTTTATATATATTTGATTATATATATTGTTTGATTTTTTGGTTTATGGTAAGGTGGATTACATGTTAATTGGGTAACATTTAAATTTTCATAAGCAGTATTTGCATATTTTTCAACTAATTTATTAAGGAGTTTTTTAAATTGTAATTTTTGTAAAAGATCTTGTGAATCGGTTAAAATTAGGGAAGCTGCATTTTGACAATTTATAGGGATTAAATTATAAGAATTAAAAATACATTTTAACACATTAAAATAAGGAGAACTTACTTTTTTTTTAAAGCCTGACGCAATTTTTTTTTTATATTATGGTGGGAAAGATTTTCATATCTTGGATTGACATTACTACGAGTATATCTGATAGGTAAGGTAAGGAGTTGGGTTCTTTGAATCGAAATATATAAATATATATATAAAATATATATTATATATATAAATGTAAATATATAAAAATATATAATGTATATAAATATAAATATATAAAATATATAAATATATTATATATAAATATAAATATAGATATATATCGGTTTTGTGGAATATATATCTGATAGGTAATGTAAGGGGTTGGGTTTTTTGAATCGAAATATATAAATATATATATAATATATATATATAAAGAATATATAAAATAAATATAAATATATATAAAATATATATTCTATATTTTATATATTATATATGTATATATATATAGGTTTTGTGGAACATGTACTTGTATCCCCAGACCTGCAGGGACATCACTGCAGAGAAGAGGGGTAAAGGAGCTCTCCCTGCCCTTGGCCCCGAGGCAGCAGCGCAGGTGGCACCAGCCCAGTGCCAGCCCAGGCTGCTCCCCGTGCGTCAGCGTGGGCAGGGCGGCAGCAGGGCTGGAGCCAGCGCCCTGCAGAGCCACATCTGCCAGGCCAGGCTGGATTACTGCTGGCACCGTGCAGGACCCGTGCCCTGCTCTGCCCCCGTGCTGGCAGAGCCACGTGCGGCTGGGCAGGGGCAGCAGGGTGGGAGCAGCTGCCCCACTGCAGCACGGACAGACGGAACCCAGGACACCCCTCTGGCTGCCCTGGAGGGCTCCAGCCCCTGGCAGGGGGCTCAGAGACCTTGGCACGGAGTCACAAACACCTGTACCTTCGATTTTAAACAATTACCAACTTTACATGAGGATTTACAAGCCATGAGAGCTTAAATAGAATGATAGTTAGTCACAAGGTAGAAAAATAGAATTTTGGGGTTTTAGAATGGGGGTTCAAAGCCAAGGTGGAGGGATTTGGGTGTGCCTTGTCCTCCTTTCTTCTTCTTGCCCTCCATCTTCTGGGTGATGGTGACACTTTTGGATTGGTTTAGAGACAAACTGTCTAACGTAGGTGATAGGTGTTAGAAAATTACTGTAAATAAAGAACACCCAGTTTTTAGTATAAAAAGATAACACCACCCTGAGGGAGTCCCCAGCAGGGGCTTGGTGCCACCTCCAGAGGACCAGGAGCTCAGGGACTGCCACTGGATGGGCAGGATGCTGATGGCCTCAAGCAGTGCCACAGGAGGTTCAGATGGGATGTTAGGAGCAATTCCCTCAATGGAAAGGGTGGGTGAGCATTGGCACAGGCTGCCCAGGGCAGGGCTGGGGCCACCATCCCTGGAAGGGATCCAGAACCCCGGGGCTGTGGCACTTGGGGATGGGGTTTAGGTGGTGCTGGGTGGATGCTTGCACCTGATGATCTCAGAGGTCTTTTCCAACCTTAATGATTCCATGGTGGATCCCTGGGAAGTGCTGGGAGAAATTCACAGGACCTGTGCAAGGAGCCCCTTGTTGGACAGCAGAGGGGACAGCCCAGAATGTCACTTGAGGGACCCCAGGACCTGCTCTGCCTGCAGGGAAAGGATCCTCCCCTGCAGGGATGTGCTTGGTTGCACTTAAAGAGGGAACAGGGTTTGCAAAGGGACCCCACAGCTTCAGTCTGGCTCCTGCTGAGCTCATCTCCACCTTTCCAGCCCTCCCAGCTCTCAGCACAGCAAATATTCCCCTAAAATACAGCCCTGGGCCTGCAGAACCAGTCTAATAATTGTGCCATCTTTTTTAATAACTTGCCAGTCCTTTAACACTCATGTTTGGGAGGATTGAAGCCGTTTTCCCCAGAAAACCCAAGCGCTGTTTTTTTCCTCCCAGTTGATTGTGTTTATTGGAGCCCACAGCAGTGAGCAGGATCTTCCTGAGCCCTCCAGCTCTTTGTGCAGAACTTGCTGGAGACCCAGGAGTTATTGGAAAGAGTGCAGGGTTTGTGTTGGTTATTAAACCAACTCTTCAGAGCTGGGCTCTCATGTTTGGGGACTCACCAGGAAATGGCTCAGCGCTCCCCAGGGAGGGGTGGCTGGCACTGGGGGTGGCCCATGGAGCTGGGCAGGGCAATCCCCTGTCTCAAAACTGCCTTTCTTCAGCTTAAAGGGAAAAAAAAAACAAACAGGAGGAGGTTGGCCAGAGCAGCTGTGGCTGCCCCTGGATCCCTGGCAGTGCCCAAGGCCAGGCTGGACAGGGCTGGGAGCAGCCTGGGGCAGTGGAAGGTGTCCCTGCCATGGCAGGGGTGGGATGGGATGATTTTTCAGGTTCCTTCCAACTCAAGCATTCTGTGATCCTGTGATTCTCCTAAATCCCCCCTCAGAGCCAAGGGGAAGCCTGGTGGCTGCCCAAAGTGAGATCCTCCCTGTGGGACAGCCGGGACAATCTGTGCTGGGCCATGTTCACTGCCCAGGCCTCCCCTAAAACTTTCTGGCTGCTTGCAGGAAAGTGCAAATCACTCCTGTGGTGGATTTTTGTCTCCCCATCTAATGCTGCTGATTCAGCCTTCAAGTTCATAGAAACAGAATGGTTTGGGTTGGAAGGGACCTGGAAAATCATCTTATGGCCAGGGACACCTTCCACTGTCCCAGGCTGCTCCCAGCCCTGTCCAGCCTGGCCTTGGGCACTGCCAGGGATCCAGGGGCAGCCACAGCTGCTCTGGGCACCCTGTGCCAGGGCCTGCCCACCCTCACAGGGAACAATTTCTTCCCAATATCTAACCAAAACTGACCCTCTTTCAGTTCAAAACCATTCCCCTGTGTCCTGTCACAACAGATCCTACTCAGTTCTGCCTCCATCAAGTTCCAAAAATTTTCTGTGCTGCTCCCTTGCAAGTGGCAATAAATATGTTTGGGCATGAAAGGTTTGGGTGAAAGCAGCAAGGGCAACCTCCAAGAAGCAGTGAGGTCAGGGCTGGGCTTTGCCCTGCACAGGAGTATCTGAGATGGTTAAAATCACCTGGACAAGGTGCACCCCACTCACTGGAGCTCCACAGGCTGGACCATCCATCCAGGTTCTTGGTGCTTTTTCCAATACCCCAAATGCCAAATTTGCCCCAAACCTGGCAGGGACCAGCTTTGTCCCTGTGCCCTGTGCTGGAGGTCCCTGCAGGATGTCTGCATTTGTCAAACCTCCGAGCTGGAAAAACCTGTGATGGTGTTCCGGGTGGAGATGTGGGCAGGGTAGAAAAACCCAGGATAGAAATCCCAGGACAGAAAAACTCAAGGTAGAAACCCCAGGATAGAAAAACCCAGGATAGAAATCCAGATCTCCCCTCCTGTGAGCAAACATGATGAGAGGGACAGAAGAGTGTGACGGTGCTCACAGGGGTCTGAGGATGAGGGAAGAGACGAGGATCTGACTCCATGTTTCAGAAGGCTGATTTATTATTTTATGATATATATTACATTAAAACTATACTAAAAGAATAGAAGAAAGGATTTCATCAGAAGGCTAGCTAAGAATAGAAAAAGAAAGAATGATAACAAAGGTTTGTGGCTCGGCTCTCTGTCTGTGCCAGCTGGGCTGTGATTGGCCATTAATTAGAAACAACCACTGACACCAATCACAGATGCACCTGTTGCATTCCACAGCAGCAGATAATCAATGTTCACATTTTGTTCCTGAGGCCTCTCAGCTTCTCAGGAGGAAAAATCCTAAGGAAAGGATTTTTCATGAAAGATGTCTGCGACAGAAGAGCCAGGCTGCTGCTGTCACAGTGACACGAAGAGCTCCTGCAGGACACAGGGGGCTGGGTTTGCTTTCTGCTCTCCCCTCTCCTGCTGTGACAGTTCCTCACTCACCTGGAGCCCCTGGGGTTTGCACACCTGGCTCTCAATTACCCTCTAATCTGGGAAACAAGGCACTGAGAGCAGGGAGGGGGCAGCAATCAGCACTCCAGTGCCAGCCTCGGGCTGTTCCTGGGTGGACAGCAGGATTTTTAAGGGATTCCTGCACGCTGGCAGCAGAGGGACAGTGTGTGACATTGCTGTCACAGGAGGGGAGGAGAAGCAGAGGCAGGGAGAGGAGTTTGCTGGCATCCATCCCCCTCCCTGCATGGAACAAGGGCATGTGCAGGTGGGCACAGCCTGTCCTGGGGTGTGGGAGCTCACTGGGACCCTGGAGTGATCTTCACCACCCCTGAAAATGGCCCAGGGGATCCTTGGCTGTCTGGGGTGCAAAGCTCAGTTAATCCTGCTGTGTTTTCTTCTCACCTGGCAGCGGCACACAGGTGCCCTCGTGGGATGAACCCCTGGGGAACCCTGGGCAGATGCCAGGCTCCAGGGCTGTGTGGGGGCTCAGGGCTGGTGTCACAGGGTGCTGGAGAGCCCAGCCTGGGTGCAGGTGATGTCCCCAGCTGCTCCTGGGGTCACTGTGCTGTGGCCTCAGTGCTGTCCAAGGGGATGCACAGGCAGGAGGGAGGGAAGGCAGGAAGCAAGGAGTGGGAAAGGAGTAGGTTTAGAGGGATATTGGGAAGAACTTGTTCCCTGTGAGGGTGGGCAGGCCCTGGCACAGGGTGCCCAGAGCAGCTGGGGCTGCCCCTGGATCCCTGGCAGTGCCCAAGGCCAGGTTGGACAGGGCTGGAAGCACCTGGGACAGTGGAAGGTGTCCCTGCCATGGCAGGGGTGGCACTGGACGGGCTTTAAGGTCCCTTCCAGCTCAAGTGATTCTGTGATTCTGGGAAGGGAAGGGAAGGGAAGGGAAGGGAAGGGAAGGGAAGGGAAGGAAAGGAAAGGAAAGGAAAGGAAAGGAAAGGAAAGGAAAGGAAAGGAAAGGAAAGGAAAGGAAAGGAAAGGAAAGGAAAGGAAAGGAAAGGAAAGGAAAGGAAAGGAAAGGAAAGGAAAGGAAAGGATCTATCTTACTCCTGGCAATCTCATCCTTAAGTCTCCTTGTGTCTTTGTGGGCATTTGGGACTGGGAGTGCCACTGCAATATCTCTGGAGGTTTTGGTGAGGTTGGGGGCACACCCCCTTCCACCCCAGACCTCTCCTGTCTGGAGCTCAGTTTGCCTTGCAGAAAACAGGAATAATCCTAATTCTCTGTCCTGGATGTTCTCTGGGGTGCTGGAGGTGAAGAACCCCTTTACACCTTCATTTATTCATGTCCAAGTGTTATTCCTTGTTGCCTTTTGTCTTTTTTCCAATTCTAGTTCATCTTGAGGCATGTGTGGGATGGAGGATGAAAGGTGAAATCAGAGCTGTGGAAATGGCTCTGCTGATGCCAGCAGTGGTTACTGGAATGTTCTGGAATTCCCAGGAATATGTGTGTGTGCTGTGTGGGTGTTTCTGACCCACAGAAACAGACACATCTGCTCTGCCTCAGCTCTGCTGGATGTTCCAGGCTGACTGGAGAGGCCACTCTCCCTCCCAGCTGATGGTTCTGCTGGATCTCACCTGGACACACATTCCCTGCTGGAATGCAGGGATAGAGTATGCAATATTAACAGCCATGGTTAAAATGCCCTTTTCCAGTTGTTAACGTAAGGAGGCCAGTAAGTGGTGCCAAGTGAGTGCTGTGTTTAAGAAGAAATCCACAGAGGAGAAAGGGAGGCTGATTTCTGCAGGGGATGCCTGGCTCGTGTGTGGCAGCAGCAGAGCACAGGCAGCAGGGCCCAGGGGGTTGTGAGACACCAGTGATGGGGCCCAAACCCTCTGAGCATTCCCCAGCCTTGGCCCTGGTGCCAAATCCCTGCTGCCTGCCCAGGCAGGGCCAGGTGGCCCTGGGGAGCTCCATGTGCAGAGCCCCCAGCTCCCCCTGCCCAGCCCTGCCAGCAGCGTGGCCATCACCCTGCCTGACCCTGCCTTGGCCATCTGGTGGCCCTGTCCCATCTCCCATCAGCCCAAGCACATCCCTGCACAGACCTGTGATTGTTAAAGTAACCCCACAATCTGTGATGTTCTGGTTTATTGTACCACTTCCCTGTCACACTCTGAAGTTTCTTTCCTGTTCCATAATACAAAATGTACTGCAGCAGTGGAGAGAGGAGCTGTTGTTTTTTGGCTCACAAGTCACTGTGGCTCTGGCTCCCAGCTGAGCCTTTATTTCATTTTTAATTCTGCTCTCAGTGGACACTGCAGAGCAAGAAGCTGGTGGGCACTGGCCCCCCTGTGTCCTGAGGTGGCCCTGGGGCCACTGGAATTCCAAGAGTGATGGGGTCTCTGAGGTCGAGATGACCCCGAGGTGTTGGAAAGTCTCTTTTTTCCCAGCCCTGAGACCGAAGAAGAAGAGGGGATTCCTTGGATCTTGTTCTCAAGGTTATTTATTTGCTCTTATCTAATACATTGTCTTTTTGACCTGCTGAGATCTGTCCAGCAGGTCACGTTGAGGCACACTGACCGCCCTCAGAGTGGTGTTATCTTTTTATACTAAAAACTACCTGTACTTTATTTACAATAATTTTCCAATACCTATCACCCACGTTAGACAGTTTGTCTCTACTCTAAACCAATCCAAAAGTGTCACCATCACAGCAGAAGATGGAGGACAAGAAGAAGAAGGAGAAGGACAGGACACACCCAGATTCCTCCATCTTGCCTCTTGAACCCCCATTCTAAAACCCCAAAATTCTATATTTCTACCTGGTGCTAAATTCACTATCATTCTACTCAAACTCTTGTGGCTTGTACATCTTCACACAAAGTTGGTAATTGTTTCCATGGGTTAAAATGGAAGGCACAGGTGTCTGTGACTCCGTGCCAAGGTCTCTGTGCCCCTGCCAGGGTCTGGAATCACCCAGGGCAGCCAGAGGAATGTGCTGGGTTCTGACACAAGGGATGAGCTCCTGTCACTGCCCCCTGCAATGCAGGCTGTGTTACCCTCAGGCAAGGCTTTATAAAGCCTAAGTGAATTAGTTAAGTGGGAGTTGCTCATCCCATGTCCAGCTTTATGGGATTGCTGGGATCCAGCCCCCCAGGTGGGCAGGAGAGGACCCAGCCCAGGGAACAAGCACAGCACGGCTGCAGGGAGCGTGGGGAAGGTCCCAGCAGCCAGACAAGGGGGGTGTGAGGTGGGGATGGGCAGCAGGGACCCAGGACAGGCACAGATTCCCCATTTCCAACACCCCCAACTCCATGGCAGCCAAAATCTTCATCTTGGGAGATGCCTTAGGAGATTTCCTTCTCCAAGATCCAGCTGGTACCTTCCTGTCCACACCTCACCTTCATCCAGATCTTTTTTTTAATTGCAAACCCACATGGGGAGGGGTCCATTGACAGCTGCAGAGCTGGCTCATGTGGCTGAGAGCCCATGAAATTTGGGAGAAAACAAAGTTTTATACCCACCCTCCCCACATCCCACCTGAATCCCAGCCCAGGCACAGAGGCAGCTTAACCCACATCCCTCCTCCACAGGCTGAAGGAACTGATGGAATTGGGGTTTGCAGCTGCAAACAGCTGGGCAGAGCTTCAGGTTCGTGTAAATAACACCTGGCTGGGCTGATCAGTCCCTGGGGAGGCTTTGGGCTTTGCTGGTTTGGGGCTGGGGGGTGGCAGCAGTGAAGCTCTGCAGTGCTGGGGTGGGAAAGCAGAGCCAGGGCTGTGCTTGATGTGAGTGCTGTGTCTGGTTCTGAGGAAGGGAACATTCCTCACCTGGAAATGGGGTGGCCAAATTTAACCAAGTTACTTCTCTCCTGTGCCCAGGTGACTGGTTGGTGTCTGCCCTAACTTCAGGAGGGCTTTGGACACAGTCCTGCAGCATCCTGGCATCCAGGTGGGCAGTGCAGGCTGGATGGGGGTTCCAAGGATGGGGAGAAGGGCTCAGACTCTGCCCAGGGACCAGGGGAATTTCTCAGAGGTCTGCAGGAAAGGAGGGCCATGGGTGGGTAGAAAATGGGTTGGAGACTTGCCCAGACTCCAGCAGATGAGGATGGAAAAGTGGGAGGGCATCCTGCAGAGGGGAAGCAGCTTAGAGGGACCAAGGGTGTCCCCATGGCATGGCCTGGGGGAAAGAGGTGCCAGGGCAGGCTGGCTCTGAAACAAGGAAATACAGGCTGCAGGAGCTGCAGGAGTCACCCATGTGGAGTCCCTGCTGTGGCTGTGCTGAATCCCCAGGGAAAGGAGGGCTCACAGCAGGTCTGCTGTGTCCTCAGGGCAGCAAGGCCACCCAGGGCCACCTGGCTGCAGATACCCTGCAGTGTGCAGCCTCTCTGAAGGTCCTGCACAGCCCCAGCCACTGCCAGCATGTCCAGCATGGAGATTCCAATGAGCACTGGCCACTTTCAGGGTGGAGATTCCAATGAGCACTGGCCACTTTCAGGATGGAGGGATGGAGATTTCAGAGGGCATTGGCCACTTTCAGGATGGAGATTCCAGGAGACACTGGCCACTTTCAGGATGGAGATTCCCTGGGCACTGGGCACTTTCAGGGTGCAGATTCCAGGAGACACTGGCCACATTCAGGATGGAGATTCCCTGGGCACTGGGGCCACCCTGGAGCAGCCTCCAGCAGGGCTTGGTGCAGATGCTCAGGATTTCTGTGAAATGAGTCCTTGGAGTTTAAGCTGGGTACCCAGAGTGACCCAAGAGCTGGGAAAAGCCTCCATTTCTCCTCATCTGCACCAGGTTCCTTTGGGAACCTCCTTCAGGTAGCACTGCAAAAATAAATTAAAATACAGAGCATTAAACAAGGGCTAAACAAGGGCTGATATAAAGGTGGAAGTTGAAGCACCACTTGCCAAAGGTTGAGAATTGAACTCACTTAGATTCCTTTGAAAGTCCTGTCCTTTGGCTATTTTTCCCAGTGTTTTTAGGAAAACACAGCCTGCCAGGAATTGGTTTTAAAGTAATAAAACAAAAATATCTGGCTCTTCTAATCTGTAAGTGTGAAAAGGAAAATACAACGAGCTAGACTCAGACCAAGTCTAACTTTTCTTATTTTTTTTTTTTTCTTAAGATTGGATTTAGCAAGCAGATTATTTCCAGCCTCAGTGGCAGGTTAATGGAGTGGCAGGGGTTGGAGCCAGAGGAGATTGATTGTGGAGCCACATCCTCACAGAGAGGCTCAGACCTGCAGTGTGTGCAGTGCTGTGTGTGGCCTGGCTTCAGATGGTGCCAGGGCTGGAGTGTCCAGCCCTGCCACAGTCCCACCCTGCTCAGGGTGCTCACACAGACAAGCAGCAGTGTCAGGGCTCATCTGCTCCAAATCCCAACACCTGAAATTCCAGGGCAGGGCCATGGCAGGAGAGTGCCCCATGCCCACAGGCAGAGGGGTTTGCAGCCTGAGCAATGCCCAGCAAAGGGCTCTGTGCCCAGCTGCCAGGGCACAGCTCCACCTTCCCAGGGCAGGAGCAGATCCTGAGGGGCTGGGAGCTCAGAAGGGAGAACATTGTGTTGGGGAAGATGGAACAGGAAAGCCTTATCAATATGATTGCCTGGCAAAAGATTTTGAGAATATGGAAACTCTAAGTGAGATTGAAATGAAAGCAAGCTTTGAGATCCCTCAGTTACTGAACAACTGGAAAACAATGGCATGGCCACTGAAGGTGATCCCCTTTTGATGGAACAACACCCTCTGCTTGCAGACAGGCCCAAGGGTCAGAGCAGACCCTACAGCTTGGCAGAAGGGGCCCAAAGAGGAGTTTTTAGGGTTTAAAATGGAACACAGTATGGTAATGTAATGATTCTTATAGGCTGTATGGAAATGCTGTAGGATTTGTATCTTGTGCTAGATTGGTTAGTGAGAATGAGAATATTCAACACAGGAGAAGATTTATTGTATTGGAATGGGAACCTCGCTCTTAGCTCTTGCCCCTCTTACTCTCTTTCCCTCTCACCCTCTCTCCCCCTCTCTTCTCTCAGCCTGCTCTGAGCTGTGGCTGGCAGCTCCCAGCAGGGCCCTGCCCCCAGGCCCTTTGCAATAAACCCCAAGTTCCAGCCCTGGCTGCAGAGATCTCTGCTGTCCGTCTGTCCTGACCGTGCTACCCCCGACACTCCTACACACTGGTTGGATTATGCCCTTTTCTGACCTAGAGATGGAGCAACTGAGAGGCATTTTTAAAACTTTGGTTTTCTTTTTAGTCTCAAGAGTGAGATATTTATAATTTATGTCATTACAATCAGAATTTTACTATTTCTTAATTACAATACACTATGAGCGTTTCTTGGCCTATCAGCTTTAGCTACTTCTGTCAAATTTTAAGAATTTTCTATAAATCCATTTCCCACAAACATACAAACATCCCTTAGGAGCCAAAATGGAGCTCCCCTGGTGAAGGGTGAGCTGGGTGTGATGGTGTTCTCCCCTCTAACAGAGGAGAGAGAGGCAACCAGAGATTTTGTGTCCTGTGGGGAATCTCTGTGCAGGAGAGCACAAGGAAGGAGCAGGACTGGGGTTTTGGGAAGTCTTGGATGCAACCCCCAAATATTGTGGCTTTTGGACAGGCTCAGCCTGCCAGGGCAGGAGTGTAGGAAAGGGAACTCCATGGCTGAGGGCTCAGCAAAGCTGGAACATCTCACAGTGCCCTGTCAGTGCCTGGGGCAGGCTGGGCTGGGGACAGCAGACCAGGGGGACAGGGCCCACAGGGGCTGCACCAGGGCAGGCAGGCACTCATGATTAGCAGTACCAGGCAGGAATTAAAGCACAGATGCTCAAATGCACATTTGCTGTTCAGCTCCAGGCTCAGAAGTGGCCCCACAAATGTGGTGGAGAGGCAGCACATGCAAACAATCACCCCTCAGTTATGAACAGCTGCATTTTGAACCTGAGGCAGTAGAATGTTGGATTGCTAAAAGCCAGCAAAGCAGAGGCAGTGCATCAGGAGGTGGGAGCAGGGTGTTCCTTGAAGCCTTCCTGCTCTCCTGCCTTTCACTCTGGTTGTCCCTGCTTTATTCTGAGAGGGTGCAATGTCACCAGCTGTCCCCACCTCGGACCAGGATGCTCAGATTGGGGCGCAGAGAGCCAAGACCCCAGAGCCAGGCAGTACCAGGGCAGGGGCTGGGACCACCAGGCAGGGGACACCAGGCCCTGTGGTAGCAGCACAACCCCTGTGCGAGCCTTGGGGACCTCCAGAAGCTGTGGACACCCTGGTGGTGTCACCCTTGGGATGGGGACACCTGTGCTTGCTGCTGCAAGGGGCTGGGGAAGAGCAGCACCTCCATGTGCAGCACAGAACACCTTGCATAGCCCCACAGCCTGTGTGTGCAGCACAGCAGGATCCCAAACATCCCTGTGGCTCTGCAAGGTGGGAACCAAGCTGATCTCTGCACAGCTGGGGGTTCTGCTGGAGTTGGAGCAAGGCCATACCGCCTTGGGTTTCAGCCCTGTCCCTCCTGCTCAGAGGGCAAACCTGTCCCCAGTGCTGCCCAAGGAGGATCCTGTCCTGCCTGGCAGCCACGGGAAGGGCTTGGAGTGGCTCCCAGCTGGTGTGATGGTGATTTCCAGGCTAACAGTGACACCTCCTGTTTGCACAAAGTCCAGCCCAAATCTTGGCATGCAGGCAGTGCAGCACAGGTGCCACAGGAGCACGTGGGCTGATCACTGCTTACATCTCTTCATTTATATCCAGAAATCCCAAGTCCCCTCCAGGTGTGAGTGTGGCCTCACAGGGACAAGCCCATCCCTGTGCATGGTGAGGGCTGGGCAGTGTTGGCAGGGGAAAGCCTGGAAAAGTGGGCATGAATCAAGGTGCTGGATGCAGACTGCTTCACAAAGAGTTCTTTGAATTGTGGTTTAGCATAGACAGGTAAAAGCTTTGGTATGACAGCATTAAAGCTTTCACTTAGATGTGAAATGGATTTAAATCTTGGTTTCTCCTCTAAAAGCAACTTCAGAATCACAGAACACCCTGAGTTGGAAGAGACCCACAAGCATCATTAAAGTTCAGCTCCTGGCCCTGCACAGAACTAACCAGGTGCCAGCCTGATCGATTTCCAGAATCAAGAATTCAGATTGAATTGAAAATAGATTGAATTTAGGATTGACTGTGCCAGTGGTCTCCCAACCCCCAGGGGCTCCCGGAGATGGGATCTGACCAGCTGAAACTGAGGAGCAGCTTCTGAGAGCTTTGCTCCCCACCCTTTTCTCTGTGAATTCCTCCTCACGCCCTTCTTCCTCCCCACCTCTCCTTGCAGGCATCCAAGATGTCCTTGAAGGTGCAGACCAGCAACATCACCAACAAGAATGACCCCAAGTCCATCAACTCGCGGGTGTTCATCGGCAACCTGAACACGGCGGTGGTGAAGAAGTCGGATGTGGAGACCATCTTCTCCAAGTACGGCCGCGTGGTCGGCTGCTCCGTGCACAAGGGCTACGCCTTCGTGCAGTACTCCAACGAGCGGCACGCGCGCGCCGCCGTGCTGGGCGAGAACGGCCGCGTGCTGGCCGGCCAGAGCCTGGGTGAGTCAGGGGGAGAGAGGATCCCGGCCCGCTGTGGCCTGCAGGCCTGGGGAGGCTGGGCTGGGCTGTGCCCTTGATCCCCAACAGCCCCAGGGACGGCTGGGTTGTGGCCTTTCCTTTGTAGCCCGCTGGGAGGGCTGGGCTGTGCTGTGGCCTTTTTCCCCTGTAGCCCAGCGAGTGGGCTGTCCTGTGGCCTTTGTCCCCACCAGCCTTCTGGGAGGGCTGTCCCGTGGCCTTTGTCCCAGTAGCCCCCTGGGAGTGCTGTGCTGTGCCCTTTTTCCCCATTAACCCCCTGGGTGGGCTGTGCTATGGCTGTCCTGCGGCCTTTTGCCCCCAGTAGCCTGCTGGGTGGGTCGTCCTGTGGCTGTGCTGTGGCCTTTCCCCCTGGCAGCCCCTTGGAGGGCTGTCCTATGGCCTTTTCCCCAGTAGCACACTGGGTGAGCTGTGCTGTGCCCTTTCCCCCCAGCAGCATGCTAGGTGGGCTCTGCTGTGTCTGTCCTGTGGCCATTTTCCATAGTAGCCCCCGGCTCCTAGGGTTTAGCAGCCCCGGGGGCTGGGCTATGTCCTTTTTCTACCAGTAGCCCCCTGGGAGGGCTGTGCTGTGGCCTTTTCCCCATTAACCCCCTGGGTGCCTTGTGCTGTGACTGCTGTGCCCTTTTCCCCCAGTAGTCCCCTGGGAGGGCTGTCCTATGGCCTTTGTCCATACCAGCCCACTGGGTGGGCTGTGCTGTGGCCTTTTCTCCAGTAGTTCCCAGGCTGTGCTGTGGCCTTTTTCCCCAGTGGGCAGCTGGGAGGGCTGTGCTGTGCCCTTTGTCCTCAGCAGCCTGCTGGGTGGGCTGTCCTGTAGCCTTTCCCCCTAGCAGCCCACTGGGTGGGCTGTGCTGTGGCCTTTTTCCCCATTTTTGGAACGAAACTCGAGATAATTTTAGGAAGGAGGCAGTATTTTTCGGGTTGGTCTCTTTCTCCAAGCAGCAGCTGACAGGACGAGAGGATTGAATCTTGTTTGTAAGTTTGTGGATGACACTTAAGCTGGGATTGTGTGTCCATCTGCTGGAAGGTAGGAGGGCTCTGCAAAGAGACTTGGAACAGTTGGATGGATGGGCAGAGTCTAACAGGATGAAGTTTAATAAGTCCAAGTGCCCAATCCTGCATTTTGGCCACAATAATCCCTGGAATTCCCTAGGCTGGGGACAGAGTGGCTGCACAGTGCCCAGGCAGAAAGGGACCTGGGGGTGCTGACTGAACATGAGCCAGCAGAGTGCCCTGGTGGCCAAGAAGGCCAATGGCTCCTGGCCTGGACCAGGAATGGTGTGGCCAGCAGGAGCAGGGAGGGCATTCTGCCCCTGCCCCCATCACTCTCTGCAGCTCCTGAAAGGTGCCTGTGCTCAGCTGGGGCTGGGCTCTTTCTCCAGCAGCACTGACACAACCAGAGCACACAGCCTCCAGCTGCACCAAGGGAAATACAGGGTGGAGATTGGGAAAAAGTTTTTCATGGACAGAGGGATAAAGTTCTGGAATGTTCTGCCCGGGGAGGTGGTGGAGTCCCCATCCCTGGGTGTGTTTAACAAAGCCTGGATGTGGCACTGGGTGCCAGGGGTGAGTTGAGGGTATTGGGGCTGGGTTGGACTCGATGATCTTGAAGATCTCTTCCAACCTGGTCATTCTGTGAATTCTGTGACTATAAAAGTGGATTTTTATTTGAAGGATTTCAGGGGCAGTTATGGAAAGATGTCCACAAAAGCCCACCCCCACAGGGGTGAGTACATTTTTATAGGTTTAGGAAATTAGCGTAATTGACAAAAAGCACCAATTAGCAGCACAGGTGGTGAGGCAATTCCCCCCCAGTCCAGCCCCTTCTCTGGAGTCCCCCCTTGGCACTGGCTGTGCTCTGTCCATGGAATGGATCTCCAAGAGTTGTTCTCAGCCTTGGTTCTCAGGAAGAACCAAGACAGCACTGGGGTCTTGTACCCCCCAGGGCTTGGAGCTCTGGAATTTGGTTTGGTTTTCTGTCTAGGGAAAGGCCATGGAAAATTACTGGGAAAATGAGCCATGAATACAATAGATGACAGAGTTACAAACTCATGTGCAAGGAATACAGAGAACATATCAAAGAACAAAAAAGGCAAAAACCCAAGCAGCATCAGTCCCATAGGGGATAGTGAAGGGCTGGCCAGTGCCTGGTCAGACTGGGATGCTGGATCTGCAGAGAGGGTCAGGGCTGACCCAGTGATGACCCAGCAGGGCCAGAGTGACAAGGCAGGGTCAGCAGGACCCATGGCCAGGCACAGAGCTGGAGAACAGCTTTGCAACAGTTCCCCCCAGGCAGGGGCTGAAGGCTCCCAGCTCCTGTGTGAGATGGGATCAAAGGCACATGTGACATTGTGGCCCAAAACCTCAGCTCTGGGCTGTGATTGTAGGAGCCAAACAGCAAAAGCAGAGTTCTGGATCATTCCATGGCCTCGTCCTGGAACTGCTGGGGAAGAACAAGGGTGGGGAAAGACATTGCCTGGTATCAAAGACATGGATAGGACAAGGGGAATTGCTTCCCACTGCCAGGGCAGGGTTAGATGGGATACTGGAGAGGAATTGTTCCCTGTGAGGGTGGGCAGGCCCTGGCACAGGGTGCCCAGAGCAGCTGGGGCTGCCCCTGGATCCCTGGCAGTGCCCAAGGCCAGGCTGGACAGGGCTGGGAGCAGCCTGGGACAGTGGAAGGTGCCCATGGCAGGGAGTGGAATGGGATGAGCTTTAAGGTCCCTTCCAACCCAACCCAGCTCATTCTGTGATTGAGTGATTCCCTTCCAGGAGCAGCCTCACCCTCAGCCTGTCAGGAGAGCTGACCCCCAGACCAGCTCAGCCTGACTTCAGCCAGCAGATGTTAAATGAGAGAACTTCCCCCAGTCTGCACTGCTGTGGCATGAGAACTGACAAGCAAATCCCCCCAGCTGCATCTTTGCTTTTTCAGATTGCTCTGACGTGTGACCAGCTCCAAGCTGAGAATTGGAACTGGGGAGAGGATTTTTAATGAAAAATGGTGATTTTTTAATGAGAAATGGTGATTTTTAATGAAAAGTGGTGATTTCCAAGCCTGCTGCAGCAATGGGCACCCAGCAAAGCAATTTGCAGCCCGTTCCCACCCTGCTGCTGGCACAGCCTGACATGGGAAGTTGTGCTGAGGCCGTGCTGCTTCTCTGAGGTTTATCCAGATACCAGAAACTTCTGCTCACTTCTCTCGAGCTCCAGCGAGTGGAGCTGCAGACCTGGCAGAGCTCAGCCTGCCAGGAGTGCTTCCAGCCCAGATGTTGCCCACATGTGCAGGCTGAGATAGGATGGAGAGGGCCTGGGGGAGCCCAGGAGCTCCTTGTGGTGCTCCAGACAGAGGAGATGTGGCCGAGAGACAGAGAGCACCTGCTCACTTAGCTGAATAGGGAGATGAAAGGTTTGCTGTGGGGAAAACCTCCTCTCAGAAAACCTCTGATCTCTGCTGGTCCCAAAGGCCTGGAATTCCAGAAGGAGGCAGAAGGACTGGGTGATAGCTGAGTGTCCTGTTCATGTCCTGGACAAGGTGCAAACTCAGCTGCCTTTGATCTGCCTGCCCCTCGTGGGCCAGGTGAGCACAGGAGAGCTCCTCAGGCTGTTCCTGGCAGCAGTGAGCTCTGGGATGTTCCCCTGGCAGGAGTGAACTCTGGGACGTTCCCTGGCAGCAGTGAGCTCTGGGATGTTCCTGCAGGAGTGAGCTCTGGGATGTTCCTGCAGCAGTGAGCTCTGGGATGTTCCTGCAGCAGTGAGCTCTGGGATGTTCCCTGGCAGCAGTGAGTTCTGGGATGTTCCCTTGCAGGAGTGAGCTCTGGGATGTTCCCTGGCAGCAGTGAGCTCTGGGATGTTCCTGCAGCAGTGAGCTCTGGGATGTTCCCTACAGCAGGACTCTGGATGTTCCTCAGCGTGGGATGTTCCTGCAGCAGTGAGCTCTGGGATGTTCCTGCAGCAGTGAGCTCTGGGATGTTCCCTGGCAGCAGTGAGTTCTGGGATGTTCCCCTTACAGGAGTGAGCTCTGGGATGTTCCCTGGCAGCAGTGAGCTCTGGGATGTTCCTGCAGCAGTGAGCTCTGGGATGTTCCCTTGCAGCAGTGAGCTCTGGGATGTTCCCTTACAGCAGTGAGCTCTGGGATGTTCCTGCAGCAGTGAGCTCTGGGATGTTCCTGCAGCAGTGAGCTCTGGGATGTTCCCTTACAGCAGTGAGCTCTGGGGTGCTCCCCTGGCAGCAGTGAGCTCTGGGATGTTCCTGCAGCAGTGAGCTCTGGGATGTTCCCTTACAGCAGTGAGCTCTGGGGTGCTCCCCTGGCAGCAGTGAGCTCTGGGATGTTCCTGCAGGAGTGAGCTCTGGGATGTTCCCTTACAGGAGTGAGCTCTGGGATGTTCCCCTGGCAGCAGTGAGCTCTGGGATGCTCCTGCAGCAGTGAGCTCTGGGATGTTCCCCTTACAGCAGTGAGCTCTGGGAAGTTCCCTGGCAGCAGTGAGCTCTGGGATGTTCCTAGCAGTGAGCTCTGGGATGTTCCCTTGCAGCAGTGAGCTCTGGGATGTTCCCTTGCAGGAGTGAGCTCTGGGATGTTCCCTGGCAGCAGTGAGCTCTGGGATGTTCCCCTTACAGGAGTGAGCTCTGGGATGTTCCTGCAGCCGTGAGCTCTGGGATGTTCCCCTGGCAGCAGTGAGCTCTGGGATGTTCCCTTACAGCAGTGAGCTCTGGGATGTTCCCTTACAGGAGTGAGCTCTGGGATGTTCCCCTGGCAGCAGTGAGCTCTGGGATGTTCCCTTGCAGCAGTGAGCTCTGGGATGTTCCCCTGGCAGCAGTGAGCTCTGGGATGTTCCCCTTGCAGGAGTGAGCTCTGGGGTGCTCCCCTGGCAGGAGAACCCAGCAGAGAAGAGCTCTGGTGAGACAATCCCGGTTGGAGGCTTTTCTCTCAATAGATCAGGGATGGCTGTGTAGGAATGTGCAGAGGGAGGACAGGCTGGGGCTGCCAGGGGACATTGCAGCCACCCTGCTGAGGGGACTGTCCCTGCAGGTCCTGGCAGCCTCTGGGGCGCCTTCTGCAGTCACTGCAGGGGGCAGCTGCCCGAGGGAGGCACTGGAAGCTGGATCCCACCATCCCTGCCCCTGCCATGTGGCCTGGAAAAGCACAAGCTCCCCCTGAGTGTGGGAACAGGTGCCTGGGTATGAGCAGGAGGGATCAGGGCTGCCTTGGGTGGGCAGATGGAGTCAGTGATGCAGAGGAGGGAGCCAGAATGGGAATGAGATGCAAAATCTGTCCAGGCTGATGTTCCTGCTGAGCTCTTTGTCTCTCCTTTTCTGCTCTCAAGGGAATCCTGTGGGATCTGACTGCCCATCACCACCACAGCTGAGAGTATGAATTCCCTGCTGTTGTCAGGGGCCAGCAAGGGCTCCACAGGGCTCTCTGTAGCAGTGGGGACAGCAAATGAAGTGTCTTGGTTTGAACAGACAGGTGTCTGCTAAGGAGGGCAGGAGCCTCCCCTGAAATGGAAAATGCAAACCCCCTCCCTCTGATTATTATAATTTTGAAATTAAGGGGCTGTCAGACAAAGATATGGGAATAGGAATACCAGTTCTTTATTATGGAAAAAACAGTAGTAAAATACAAATGCAATAGTACAAACCAACCGTGCCAGAGTGAGAGCAGTCCCTGCCCCCTGTGTGTCAGGGGGTGGCACAGCCCCATCCCATGGGGGCTCAGCCCTCCTGCAGTGCCAGCTGTGCTGCTGCTGCAGCAGGGATCCTGCACAAGGGGGAGTTTTCCTCTGCAGCTCCAGGGCTGCTGCAGATGGGCCTGGGCTCCCTCTGGCAATGCAGGGCAGCAGAAAGCTGCTCCTCTGGCAATGCAGTGGGCAAAGGCTGCTGTGCTGCTCCAGGCTCAGATTGGATCCAGGTAGGAATGCTTGGCTCCTCCCCTGGGCGCAGCATCTCCCCATGGGATGCTGGAATTGGATCAGCCCTGCAGGGACACTCAGTGGCCATGGACAGCAGAGATCTCCTGCAGGGAGGATTGGCTGTGGCAGAGAGAAAGAAAACTGTCCATGAACAGCAGAGAACTGCCCCAGCTCTGACAGATGGGAAATACAATACACATCCCTGAACCACATCTTACAACCCAGGACATGGAGCTGATTGTTGTCCTTCTCCTCTCCTGGGCTTCCAGTGCCTCTCCCTTGGGGAGTGTTCCCAGCCTGGTGCTGTCAGGGCTCTCCAGTCCATGGGAGCAGTGACTGGAGCTGTGAGCTGCACCCTGGCAGCAGAAAGGCTTCACAGCCAGGGAGCTGCAGCAGGGCAGGATTGATCCCGTTGTTCCCTGGCAGTGCCAGCAGCCTTGGTGGCTCAGCAGGCTGTGTGTGACATGTTCCTGCTGGCAGCAGCTGGCCCTGCACCTGCCCTGTGCCCACGTGCAGCCCTGTCTCCATCAGGCTCTCCTCAGCTGGGCAGGGCAGGGTGCAGGGAGCAGGGCAGCAAGGCAGACACAGGCTCTGATGGCAATGTGCCCCAGAGCAGTGCTCGGGGCCATGGCTGAGCCAACCACACCACATTTGCTGTTCACGCTCAGAGAGAGGCCAAGCTCCAGCTTCAGCAGGAATAAGGTTTCTTGACAGACCCTGAAAGGCACCAAGGAGTTGCACAGCAAGGCCCTGGGCAGTGTCCATGCCCTCCAGAGCCATGTCCTGTGTGTGCAGCCTGTGCTCCTCCTGCTCAGCTCATCCAGCACTGCTGCAGCCTCCCTGTGCTCCTGCAGAGGATTTTCCAGGTTATACCTAAGTCAGCAGGATGTTCCTTTGGCTCACTTTGTAGGCTCTGGATTTTGATGGGGTGTGGACCCAGCTGTCCACATTTCCTCATCAAATCCCTTCATAAACCATGAAAAAAAAACAGAAGTTTTGAATGGCCTGATGTGCTCAAAGTTGGTTGGCTGCCCCCTAAGGTGCAGGTAGCAGAAAGGAAGGCTTTGAAGGAATTCCTCCCTGTGGTGATGCTGAGGCCCTGGCACAGGGTGCCCAGAGCAGCTGGGGCTGCCCCTGGATCCCTGGCAGTGCCCAAGGCCAGGCTGGACAGGGCTGGGAGCAGCCTGGGACAGTGGAAGGTGCCCATGGCAGGGGTGGGATGGGATGGGCTTTCAGGGAACATTTCTTCCAACCCAAACCATGCTGGGACCTTTTTCTCCCACCACCTCTCTGGTCCATCCCGAAGCTCCCGTGGGGCACTGTTCTCATGGAGCTGCAGGATGTGCCCATGGGTGGGACACTCTCAGCCCCTGGTTCTCTGTGGAGGACCAGGTCCCTCAGGGCAGGTCAGGGCACACCCCTGAGGACCAGCATGTTCAGTGGGTGACCCAGCTGTGAGGAAGAGTCTCCTGAACCCAGCCAGCCTTTCCAGAAACACAGGGGTGGCTCCTCTGAGCTCCTGGGGATCACTGGCCTCACAACAGCTGATGAAGGGGCTTCTTACCAACCCCATGGGCTCAGCAGCTGCTTTTTGACTCCCTCACCTTCCCCTACTTGGATTTTTGAAATATGAGGGTTTTTCATAAATTCTCATCTTTCTTTATTCCTGCCATGTCTCACCTTCCACTACTTGGATTTTTGAAATATGAGGGGTTTTTTTACATAAATTCTCCTTTCTCTTTATTCCTGCCATGTCTGTGGGCCGTGGTTTCAGGGTGGGCTTGGCAGTGCTGGTCCACATGAGCAAATCCTGTCTTGCTCAGCTCAGATCTGACATGCCCAGAGGTCTGACACCTCTTCATGCACACAGGACCTGAAGAACCAGCAGGGTTTAGGGCTGATTGGGAAGGCAGTGGGGCATTTGCCACTGCTCCCCTCTCTGAATTCTGGCTCCACACCCAGTGTTGGATTGCCAGGCTCTCAGCAGCTCCATGGAATTGGCTGTGTCACTTTATTCTCCCATCGGAAGCACGTTTGGCACCATGGCCACAAGTGACATTCCCTCAGAGCATTAGAGGAGCTCATTCTCCCCTCCCCTGGCAGAAGATGCTGCCCCAAGAGCAGCTCAGGCAGGGGCACCATGCAGAGTTTGCCCAGCTGGCAGTGCCCAGCGATCCTGCTTATTCCCAGGGGATCCAGGGCTGGATGCTCAGCAGTCAGCACCCTGCAGCAGGTCTGGATTTTGCCCTATCACACTGAATTCTCCCAGGAAAGCTGTCCTGGGTCTGTGTGTGTGGACAGGACCATGTGCAGGGTGCTGACTGCTCAGGGCATGGTGAGTGGCTCTGGGAAGGAAAAGGAGGAGGTTTGCCAAGTGCAGGGTTTATTCACCTTCCTGTGGAGCCCCAGCTGTGCCAGAGGCAGGTGGCAGTGGGTGGGGGGAGCTCGTTTCTGTGTGGCAGGGCTGTGTGCATCCAGCCCAGCTCCCTGGGGCTGCAGGTGGAGGTGGGCAGGGACGGGCCTTGTCACACGTCCCGGCTGGATGGTGACAGTGGGGTGGTGACAGTGTCCCTTTCGGGGCTCTGCAGAATCCCAGCGAGGCACATCACAGAACAAAAAGGCCACAGCAGCAGCACGGGCCTGGGTGCCACTGGGTTACTTTATTTGATGTTACACTCCCCGAGTCTCGGGGTCCCAGGCAATGAGCTGGGGGCAAACAACAGCTTATAAAGGGGGGCAGGTCTCAAGGGAGGATACAGTGTTCAACTGATCAGGAGAACTGAGGGTGGGACGCACAAGAGCAAGGGATACAAGGGAAGAAAACTGGGACAGGAGGGGTTAACAACTGGATGTTGGGAGGAAAGGGTTTGAAACTTGGCAGAAAAGTAGCTAAGTAGCAAAGAGATAAACCGACACCTGGCTCAATTGAATAACAAAGACAAGTCTGTGTCACTCCAAAAGCAAGGGGAAAAAAGCCCAAATAACTACCAAACAACAAATCAAACAATAACCTGCAAAATAAAAACACACTACAACAGTGCCTTGTCACAGCTGCGTGTCCCTTCCTTGCAGACATCAACATGGCCGGGGAGCCCAAACCCAACAGACCCAAAGGGCTGAAGAGAGCAGCCTCTGCCTTGTACAGGTAGGTGTTCACCACAGTGGGTGAGGTCTGTGGGCTGGTGTTTGCCTTCCAGCACCCCCCTGAGCTCCCTGCTGCCTGCCCCCAGCAGCCTGGGCACTGCTGCACACCCAGAGCTGCTCCTAGGGCTCCCTCCCTCGGCAGTGCCCCTCGGGGCTGGCCAGTGCCTGTGGTGGTGTGGGAGATCTCCTGGGCATGGCCCCACCTGTGCAGGTGTTGGAGAAGGGTGGGCAGAGGAGGGGGAGCAAGAGGAGCAGCCCCTGCAGCCAGGGAGCAGGAGTGGGCACAGAGGTGCTGGGTGTGGGGGAAAAACAGGGAACAGGGATCGTTTAGGGAAAGAGGAGAAGTGAAGAAAGTGGGAAGCCCTTGGGGTGCCAGATGGAGGTGAACCAAGGAGATGGCTGGGGAAGGTCCCAGGGGAGCCTGTTGTGAGGAGCACAGCCCAGGGAGGGGGCAGGTGGGACATGGAGAGGTCTGTGAACATGGGGTGTGTTACAGATGCCAATGAGCCCTCAGCTCGAGAGAATTTATCATTTCCACAAGAGGTGAAGATTTTCATTTAAGCTCCCGACTCTGGAGTCAGGGGAATGCAGGAGAAACTCATTAAGTTCTTGCTTCTGGTTAGAGAGGGGAAACTTGAAAAGGTCTATCCTGAACCTATCCTGCAGGTTCAGGAACCCAAAACCAAATAAACACGGTCCCCAAATGTGTTTTATGTATAAATTGTCATGATTTTGATGCCAGTCTCATGGTGAGGAGACTGAGGGGCTGAGTAAGGAGTTGGAAGGTGTGAGGTTGGGAGGAAAAGACTAAAATCAGTATTGGGGCTCTAGGTGGGTGTAGCAAAAAGGGAAATCATGACAGAACTGGAGATTTTTCCAGAAAAAGAAGAAAAAAGTGTGAAGGATGAAGAGAACCTTGTGATTCAGACTCAGCCATGTGGCCCTGCACTGGTGTGGTGTGGAATGGCAAATCCTGGTTAGAAAATGCAGCTCTGGCAGAGCCAAACCCCCAGAGCCCCAGAAGCATCCCCAGGTTCCTTCCAGGAGCCTCTCAGCCAAGCTCCCCCTGTGCAGCTTTCAGGCACATTTCTCCTCCCACCCTTTGGGCCCTCACAGGATGTGTGTTGTGGTTTGGAAAGCCAGGTGCCTGCTAAGGAAGGCAGGAGCCTCCCCTGAAATGGAGAATGTAAACCCTCCCCACCCCTCTGAATTGCCATAAATTTTAAATTAAGGGGCTCTCAGGCAAAAATATGGGAGCAGGAAATTACAGTTCTTTAATAGGGAAGAAAGAAAAAAAAAGATAAAATAAACAATGCAGTACAGTAGAACAACACTGCCAGAGTCAGAACCCAACCTGACACCCTGTGGGTCAGGGTGCTGGCAGCAGTCCCATTGGAATTGTGGCTCAGCCCTCCTGCAGTGTCAGGGGTGGTTCTGCTGGAGCAGGGATCCTGGAGAAAGGTGCAGTCTCTGCCTCTGAAGATCCAGTGGCAGAGGCAGCTGCTGTTCCTCTGGGAAATCCAGTGGAGAAGCCGTGCTGGTGTTCCAGAATCTCCAGATTATATCCAGGTAGGAATGCCTGGCTCCTCCCTCTGGGCTCACATCTCCCAATGGGATGCTGTAGTTCTTATCAGCCATGCAGGGACATTCAATGGCTGTTATCAGCAGATGTCCCCTCCCCAGGGAGGAGTGATTGTGGTCACTCAAAGAGAGAGATAAGGCAAACTGCTCACTTGACAAAAGATAATCTGCCATGCAGATTGTAATGGAATACATCTTGAGTTGCAATCTTCAACAACCAAGGGATTCCACCTGAGGGGAGGGAGGTGGGAGCAGAGCTGACACAAATCCTGCAGTTCAGCTGCACGTGGGCTGCTCACGTGGGGCTGGGGCCATCACACACATCAGCTCCTTCCATACATCTTGCACTAACGAGCTTTTCATTTACTGCTCAGCCCTGCCTGGAGCACTAATCCCTTCCTCTGCAATGACCAATATTTCAGACTTCAGATGCTGAGAGAGATGTTTGCTCCCTCCCACAAATATGGATATGCTAAAATATGGGCCAGAGAGCTGCACTGCTCCTGTTCCCAGCAATATTTCATCCCAGACTGGCTGTCAGATTAAAATTTTGCCATCTGGACTGGCAGAACTTAGGATATCTCCTGGAAAACAGGGATCCCAGGTTTGCAGCGAGCTGTGCTTACCGCTTCCCAAACCACCATCAATTTTTCTAAATGTTAGACTTCAAAAAATCACAGCACTGTAATTTATAGAAGTGCTGTGTTAAACACAGCAGAGGATTTTTCCAAAGGCTGGCTTTTGCTTTGCCTCACTGCAAGTCTGCATGGGAGGGTTGAGGGGAAGGCAAGGCAAGGAAAATTCCGTTTTGAACATACAGAAAGCAACAATTGTGACATTTTTACCTATCCACCAGCCTAGGTGGGTGTCCAGGTGTTAAACAGAAATCCTTGGGGATGCAGGCTCCCATCCACCTCCACCCAGGCTTGTGCCACCATCAGTTTTCTCAGGTGTCTCCACACAAGGCACCTTCACTTCCTACAGAGCTTTGCTGCCATCACTGCTCTTCTCCACTCAGATCTCTGGGGCTCTCTCTCTCTCTCCCTCCCTCTGCCACTTCCCAGAGCATCCCTTTGCACAGGACAGGTCCCTGGATGCTCCTGCCTGGCACCCTGGCCACCCCACAGACCCTGCTGCCCTGGGCAGTGAGCTGCTGTCACTGTGTCCCCAGGGAGTCACTCACTGCCTCTCCAAATCTCCAAATCTCCTTTCTGACAACATTTTTTTTCTGCCCGCACAGCAAATGTCTGGACAGGATTTCCTGGGGCATTTGGGGCCACGTTCAGGTCGGTGCCAGAGATCCCACCCAGTCAGCTGGCTGGGAAGGGAAGGTGGCTCTGCCAGTGCCACTCTGGGCTTTTGGAGGCACAAAGCCCTGCCCTGCCCTGCAGAGCTGGGGCTAAAGCTGCTCCATGGCCACAAGGACAGAGAGGACAAGCAAGAGCTGGGTGTCTGCAGCTCAGTGGCCCCAGGAGGGCTGTCTGAAGTGGTGGCAGGGACAAAGCTCTGCTGACTGACTGTCACAGCCCATGAGCACTAGCATCCGTCCCCTGCTACACCCAAAGCTGGTGTCAGCCCCTCCCCAAACAGCCCTCCCAGGCCCTGGTGCTGGAGCAGTGACATCCCAGTGCCAAATGCACTTGGACAGGGCTGAGAGCAGCCCCGGGACAGAGGGGGAGGTGAGCAGTGATATCCCAGCCTAGAGCAGCCTCAGCACTTGGGAATTCCAGGCTTCATCCCACGTTCTTTATTTCCCCCTGCCCTTGCTGTGTGCAGGAGGAAGGGGTCTCACACAGCTCCACAAGATCTGTTTGATCAGTGCCACATTTTCCAAGCAGCTTCCCAGCAGCTTTCCTTTGCCCACTGCAGTAATGCCATGACAGAAGGGTGGGAGCTGCGCTCACCATGGCACTCATGATTAGCAGTACCAGGCAGGAATTAAAGCACAGATGCTCAAATGCACATTTGCTGTTCAGCTCCAGGCTCAGAAGTGGCCCCACAAATGTGGTGGAGAGGCAGCACATGCAAACAATCACCCCTCAGTTATGAACAGCTGCATTTTGAACCTGAGGCAGTAGAATGTTGGATTGCTAAAGGCCAGCAAAGCAGAGGCAATGCCTCTCAATCAGGAGGTGGAAGCAGGGTGTTCCTTGAAGCCTTCCTGCTCTGCTGCCTTTCACTCTGGTTGTCCCTGCTTTATTCTGAAAGGGTGCAATGTCACCAGCTAATTGAAAAGCAGCAAAAACTATTCCTGTACACAAAGACAGAGCTGCCAGGTCACTGAGGAGTGATCCCTCAGTCTCAGGACGGTTTATCCTACGTGCAGTGGAATTTTCAGGATCAATCACCCCTAAAAGCTCTCCCTTTCACCAGCTTTTTTTCTGGATTCATCCTGGCAGACCTGTGCTCAAAGCCTGATTCCAGGGGTGCTGCTAACACCATCCAGCCCTGCCTCCCTGCATCATCTGTGAAGCTGTGAGGGCTGGTGTGTTAGAGCAGGGTCACACAGCCACCGGCTGCCCAAATCCCTCACTCCAGCCCCTCTGCCTTCCTTGAGGGCTGCCCCATGGTCAGCAGGAATCCAAGCAGCCCTGCAGAGGCTGGGTTTGTGTTTTGGGAGGTCAGGACCAGCTCCCTGGGATAATTATGCCCCTAATTCCTTTTGAAAGGGTGGAAATGTCTCCAATCCCATAAAGATCCAGGGGCAGGGCAGGAGAAGCTCTCACCCTTGGGCTTTGCACCCACAGATGCTCTGGGGCCCCCGCCCTGCAGTGCAGGCATGGTGTGACCCCCTCAGTGCCTCTGGGAATGTCCTGCACATGTGTCAGGAGTGATTCCCACCAGGAGAACACAGGCATGGCCAGCTCTGCTCCACATCCCTATGGAAGCAGGGAATAACACAGGGCAGTAACATCAACAGGGTTCATTGGCCACTTCACCCAGCAGATTGACTGCTCTGGGAAGAGGCTTCACCTGGGCTCTTGGGCATCTCTGTCCTTCTCCAGCTCTTCTCCAACCTTCTCCAGGTGGGATCTACAGATATTTGAGGCTGAGCTTCATCCCATTGGTGCTGGAGCCAAGCCCAGGAGCAGGGCAGAGGTGCCCAAACGCCTCAGGGCACGGTCAGTGCTGGAGATGGAGGTGCCCACCCCATTCAGGGCTGCATCCCTTGTTCCCAGGTGCCAGGCTGTGCCCAGGACAGTGCTGGCAGCAGCAGGGCCGTGCTGTGTGCTGTGTGCTGTGTGCTGGGCTGGAGCTCCTCTCCATCCCCACAGCCCCATGGAGCTGCCCATGTGCTGATCCCACAGCTCTGCTGGGGAGCAAAGGCTTGGAGGAGAAGCTAGATCAGACCAGGAGTGTAAACTGGGGGCAGGAAAAAGGAATTTGGGCATCTCAGAATTTTGCCCAGCACCCCCAGGCTTTGTGTTCTTTATGAACAAATTCTCCAAAGCTGCCTCGTGGTCTCCAAGCCACAGAGAGCTCCCCAGCAGGAGCAGCTCCTCGTGGAGGTGATGCCTCAGGGAACAGAGGCTGGATGGAGTTCAGAGCAATAAAGTGGAGATTTATTGAAGAGCCTTCAAAGGCCACAGCCTGACAGTACCTGGATGGCTCCAAGAGGGAAGCAAAAGAGAGCTTGGCCATGTGATTCCATATTTTTATAAGTTTTAGTAGTGAACTGTCCAATTAACAGTTTCAAATGATGAAGTCATCCTCCCTGCTTGCTTGCTTATCCTTCTCTTCTCACATTGTTGATGCTTTGGCCCTGAAGTTTGCAGAGATTGTCCTTGAGTCTCCAGCTAGGATAGGATTGTTTGTGAAAAGATCCCAGTAACATTAATATAAAGCTAAAAGCTGCACACCAAACAGAACAGAAAAACTTAAAACCAAAGGTCTCAGTTTATCCCCATGCTATTCCTATAGGATTGTTTTGTCTCCACCACCCTGTGAAAAGATCCAGGTAACACTTAATATAAAGGTAAAAGCTGCACACCAAAAAAGAACAAAAAAAATCTTAAACCCCAAGGTATCAGAGGGAGTTGGTGCTGTGCATGAAGGCTCTGCTTCATCCCACTGGGAGCCCTGGAGCCACAGGGAGATCCCACTGGCTCCTCCTGCCTGGGACTGGGGACAACACTGGCTCTGCTGGAGAGAGCCAGAAGCACTTCACCAGAGCCTGTCAGAATATAACAAAATTGCAGCAATTTCATTTGAGTTGCATCTAAGGAGGGAGAAAAATTGAAGAGGGAGAGTGTAACAGCGTAGAAGCATCCTACTTCAATTTTCCTTTCAAATAGCTTCCTATTTTTGATGGTATTTTGTATTTATTGGATTCAAACAGACCTGGAGTCAAACATCCTCAGTGATCAAAGTGATTTGGCAGGCTGAGGGGAGCTATTTTCTTGGAGGGTTTTTGTATCTCCAGGTTTCACCTTGGGTTAGAACAAAAATCCAGTTACCCATCATGAAAAGCTCCATGGAAGTGCCTCATTCTGTGATCTCCATCCCCTCAGCCCCACAAACAGCTGGGTTCATTCCAGCAACAGCTGCCCTGGGAGGAATTGCCTTTCCCTTTCAATCCAGAGAGGGAATAAATAAACACAGATGAGGCAGAGGTTGGGACAGAGGCTGTGGGTTGTTCCTGTCTCCTCTGAGCCCAGCAGGAATGTTGGCTACAACTGGGCTCAGAAGGGGAGGGCCTGAGAAGGATCTGGAATTCATCTGTCAAAAAAGGTTCTTTTCCACCATGCAGTGGAATCTGGGAGGGTTGTGGTGATCACACCTCCACAGTCACATCTCCCCAGCAGACTCCTGGCTCAACAGTGAGACTCTGCAGTGCCCATTCCATGGAATGGCACAGAGAGCAGCTGCTCAGGGATAAGGCATTTATGGAATATCTCCTCACTGAAGTCCCCAGGGCAGGGCATGACTGGGGCAGGAGGTGCCACCTCCTTGTCCTTAACCCTGGCACCAACTCCTTGGCCCCAAAGCAGCTCTGGTGTCTCCAGCCATGCTCAGGTCCCCCCTGCCAGATGCTGCCACAGGCACCTGGGGAACCCAAGGAGGGTGGAAAAATCATCTTTCAGAACCCAGCCTGTGAAAAACACCAATCACTTGATTTTAAAATTTTAAAAGTTTAATAGTAATAAAATGGTTATAAAAATAGCAATATAATTACAGCAATAAAAATTTTGGACAATTAGGATTTAGGACAATATGAGACAATAGAAACAAAGAGTTATGGACAGTCCAGGTACCTTTTCTGGGCAAAATAAGCCCAAAAAAGGACCCACGTTAACAGAAGATTAACCCTTAAAAGCAACAGCCTGTTGCATATTCATACACCTCATACATGATGCATAAATTCCGTTCAAACACAGGATTCTGTCTGGTCAGTGTCAACTTCTTCCTCTGAATCCTGACGGTGTCTTCATGGGAAGAAGTTCATTTCTTCTGATAAGAGAGCAATAAATTCTCTTTCTCTGAAAGATTTAGGTGTCCTGTGGCTGCTATTTTGGTGTGAGTACCTCATTTCTTTCTTTAAAAAATATCCCACATACATCGTTTGTATTTTAACTACAAAAGTTACCTTTTAAATACAAAACTACATTTACCATACTATTAAAATGTTAATACAGCACTACTAATCAATACAACATAATACATATAGTATAGTATATCTGAGTAGAGCCATACATTATGCACTTTTCACACAGCCAGTTACTGAAAGTGAGCACTGGCTGGGAAGCTCAGTGCCACAATAGGCAGGACAGAGCTCCTGGAATTCCTGATGCAAACCACGCTTCCCACCAGCCACCCCAGTCAGCCACACGCTGTTGTTGCCACTTGCCACTTGTGTCGGAGATGCAGGAGCCCAGGTGAACTCTCAGCTGCACTCCAGGGTGGTCATCCTGCCCTGCCCCCTGTCCCTCCGGCTCAGCCCTTCCCTCTCCCCATCCATCTCTGATTCTTTTCAGCCACTTCACGATGCAGGACAGGCTTTGCTTTTTGGGGCTGCACTGATTCTGTTTGTTCAGAGCACAGAGGAGACCAGCAGCATCACGTCTGACTTTGCCGTTAACTGAGTGTTAATTGAGCGTTAATGAGCTCAGCACACCAGGGCAGGGTGCTGTGTTTAGCTGGGGCAGCTGCTCGCAGTGTGTGGGGTTAAACCCCCTGGTTTGTGCTGCCTTGTGAAAAACTAACTGCAGCAAGGGGGAAAGTGTTCCTGGGTGTCCAGGGAGTGGGCAGTGCTCCTACTTTGGGTTAAAATGCAGCTCAAGCTTAAGAAAATAGGACGTGGCCATTGTCTGCCTGGGGGAGAGAGGTTTAAATCAATAAATATCCCCATAAATATCCCCTTTGTCCCGACTTTTCTCCACACACATCTTCTTGCTCCTCCTTGAGATAAGCAGGTTAACACCCTCTGCCAACACCACCCTCCTCTGCCTTCAGCCCCCCAGTCTTCCTCCCTGCAGCCAGGAGGGTCCCTCATGCACGGGATCCATTTCTTTATCCTCGATGGCCCAGCAGGCAGTGAGGGAGCGACAATAATGAATTACCAGCACTAATTAACCCCTGACTGTCTCTGCAGTGGCTACGACTTCGACTATGACTATTACAGAGACGACTTCTACGACAGGTGAGACCCAGCCCGAGGGGCTCTGTGGGCTGGGAACAGGAGGGATTTGTGGGCAGAAGGGATTGGGGGTGTTAGGAAAATTAATCCACAAACATCAGAGGTTTATGTCCAAAACGGAGACAGAGGAGTGCTTTTACTTTATTTGAATAAAAGGAGAGGTCATGGGGCATTGCCCTGGGATCTCTCAAATTTTTGGAGGACTCAGCCCCCTTTTTATCCCAATTTCCCAGCCACATTTCCTTTCTCTCTTTCCCCTTTGGCTGAGGTACCTGGGAGGTTCAGACTTCCTGGAATGCCTCATACCAAAGATTTCCCTCTAATGTATAACCCTCCCTTTTAATTCTTAATGAATTTAGGGGGTTTTCTTCCCCATTGTTTCTTTCCTCTTTCAGTATCCAGTTTCATTTATCAGCAAACCCACAGTTTATTTGTAAAGGCAAATATCTTTTTCCATTCATCAATCAGTGGAATCCTTCCCATTGTTTCTTTTATCTCCCAGTGCCGGTTTTACCTACCAGCAGACCCACAGCTGGTTTGGAAAGACAAATCTGCTGTTCCTCTCAAGGGGCAGGAGGGGTTTGGGTGCAGGGGCAGTTTAGGGGCAGGAGGGATTTGGATGCAAGGAGGGATTTAGGGGCAGGAGGGGTGTGGGTGCAGGAAGGATTTGAGAGCGGGAGAGGTTTGGCGGCAGGAGAAATTTAGGAGCTGGAGGGGTTTGGGTGCAAGGAGGGATTTGGGGGCAGGAGGGATTTAGAGTCAGGGTGTCCAGCCCAGCCTGTGGCCCCAATCCCCGGGATGGCTGCGGGGCTCGGGCCGGGGCAGGGCTCGGCAGGGCCGGGGCAGGGCTCGGGCACCGCTCGGCAGGGCCGGGGCAGTGCTCGGCAGGGCTGCCCCAGCCCCAGCCGCCTCCCCTCCCCTCGTTTCCCCTCAGGATTTTCGAGTACCGGGGCCGGGTGTCGCCGGTGCCGCGGGTGGTGCCCGTGAAGCGGCCGCGCGTCTCCATCCCGCTGGTGCGGCGCGTCAAGGCCTCGCTGCCCGTCAAGCTGTTCGCCAGGTCGGCCATCGCCAACAGCTCGGCCAAGATCAAGTGTGAGTGTGGGCCCGGGCTGGGGACAGCGCGGGGAGCTCCCAAAAACACCTCAGAACGGCCGGCAACGGCACCCCAGCTGTGAGGGTGCACCTGGGGAGGGCGATGAGACGGGGATTTGGTGTGCTGGTTGTGAAAAATGCCAATCACTTGTTTTTAAAATTTTAAAAGTTTAATAGTAATAAAATGGTTATTAAAATAGCAGTGTAATTACAGCAATAAAATTTTTGGACAATTTGGATTAGGACAATATGAGACAATAGAAACAAAGAGTTACGGACGGTCCAGGTACCTCTTTCTGGGCAACATAAGTCCAAAAACAGACTCACGTTAACAGAGGATTAACCCTTAAAAGCAACAGCCTGTTGCATATTCATACACCTCCTACATGATGCATAAATTCCATTCAAACGCAGGATTCTGTCTGGTCAGTGTCAGCTTCTTCCTTTTAATCCTGATGGCATCTTCAGAGCTGAGCGAGGCAGGAAGAAGTTTGTTTCTCCTGATAATGGGGCAATAAATTCTCTTTCTCTGAAAGATTTAGTTGTCCTGTGGCTTCTCTCTCACTGTGAGTCCTTTCTTTAAAAAAAGTATCCTACATAGCATAGTTTCTATTTTAACCTTAAGTTATAACCTAAAACTATATTTAACACACTACTTAATTAATACAGCATAACTTTCTAACATAACACATATAATATTCATTTAATATTTGCAAAAAGCCAATCATAAAATGTGCATTTTTCACGCTGGTCAAAGAATCCGAATTTATTGTGGGGTACAACTGCTTATGTGTTCTACTCCAGCCACTAAAAGGCTCAGGCTTTATAAACTAAAAACATTCCTGATGGCAGCTGCATTACTGGATTTAGAAAGGCTGCCAGAAGTGTAATTGTACCAAAAGGTTTGATTCTTATACACAGGGTGATAGGGAGAAACATTTTTAGAGTTTTAGACTGATTTCTTCACATGTATTTAAAATTAATGTAAAAATCCAATTTCACAGAACCCAGGAGCTCTTCTCCTTGGGGTTCCAGGGGTGTTTCAGGAAGGTAAAAGATCCAATTTGATATTATTTGATTTGCTTTCCAAATTTTTAGTGTAAACATTAGTGTAAAGTTCTGGAGGGGCTGTAGTGCAGGTACAGCGTGAGCCTGCCGAGGCCTGGGATCAGGCTCCACAGCCTGCCTGGACACAGCACCCCAGGCTCTTTTGGGAGCAGTTTTCGTGCCAGTTCCCAGCCTGGGCTTCTCCCTGATTTTCCTGCCTGCTCAGGGAGCTGCCCTGGGCCAGGTGTGGGGTGAGGCTGCTCTGCAGGGTGCTGAGTGCCTTCCTGTCCTTCCTTCCTCCCCCCAGTGAAGAGCAGCGAGCTGCAGACCATCAAAACGGAGCTGACACAGATCAAATCCAACATCGATGCTCTCCTGGGCCGGCTGGAGCAGATTGCTGAGGAGCAGAAGCTGTCTGCAGGTCAGTGGGGGCGGGGATGCCTCGGGGCTGGCCGTGGGCATCACACATTCCTCCAGACTCTGACAGGGAAGTGTCAACCCCCAGGTTCCAGGGTAGAATCACAGGCCAAAATTACACACCAAAATTCCCAAAATTGCAGAGTTGGGGTTTAAAATGATGAGATTTTTTTTGTCTTTTGGTTTTTTTTTTAGCTTGTATTTTTTTAGTTTGCATTTTTTGTTCTACTGTTCTATTTTACTCTGTCATATGCTATCATTATTGTATCCTATCATATTCTATTCTATTCCATTCCATTCCATTCCTTTCCCATTGCTTTCCTATTTATTTCCTAGCCTATTTCTATTTTATCTTCTCCTATCCCTATCCTACCCTATCTTACCCATGTCCTACCTATATCCTATCTTACCCTACACTACCCCTTTCCTATCCCTTTTCCTATTGCTGTCCCATCCATATCCCTACCCCATCCCTATTCCTACCCCCTCTATCCAATCCCTATCCCTATCTTATCCTTGCCCTATCCCTATACTATCCCTATCCCCATCCCTATCCCTGGCTCCCACCATCCTGCTGGAGGATGTAGAACCTTCCCTGCCCTCTCCATGGTGTCCCAAGCTGCCTCCTCAAAATCAGCAGAACTCCCCATGGCAGGAAGCATTCCCACCATTATTATTATTTCCTCCCAGTGGATGTGGGGCTCTCTGACCTGAGGTCAGGCTGTGCCCCAATTACCAGCCCTGGCTCTGTGGTTCAGGCTGTGGCCCCTATTGTGAGCCCTGACCCAGGGTTCAGGTGTCCCCATTTCCCATCCCTGGCCCAGGGTCAGGCTGTGTCCCTGTTCCCATCCCTGGCCCAGGGTCAGGCTGTGTCCCCTGTTCCCATCCCTGGCCCAGGGTCAGGCTGTGTCCCTGTTCCCATCCCTGGCCCAGGGTCAGGCTGTGTCCCCTGTTCCCATCCGTGGCCCAGGGTCAGGCTGTGTCCCCATTTCCCATCCCTGGCCCAGGGTCAGGCTGTGTCCCTGTTCCCATCCCTGGCCCAGGGTCAGGCTGTGTCCCTGTTCCCATCCGTGGCCCAGGGTCAGGCTGTGTCCCCATTTCCCATCCCTGGCCCAGGGTCAGGCTGTGTCCCTGTTCCCATCCCTGGCCCAGGGTCAGGCTGTGTCCCTGTTCCCATCCCTGGCCCAGGGTCAGGCTGTGTCCCTGTTCCCATCCCTGGCCCAGGGTCAGGCTGTGTCCCTGTTCCCATCCGTGGCCCAGGGTCAGGCTGTGTCCCCATTTCCCATCCCTGGCCCAGGGTCAGGCTGTGTCCCCTGTTCCCATCCGTGGCCCAGGGTCAGGCTGTGTCCCTGTTCCCATCCCTGGCCCAGGGTCAGGCTGTGTCCCCATTTCCCATCCCTGGCCCAGGGTCAGGCTGTGTCCCTGTTCCCATCCCTGGCCCAGGGTCAGGCTGTGTCCCCGTTTCCCAGCCCTGACGTGGCCGTTGTCCCCACAGAGGCCCGGAAGAAGGTGGAGAGCAGCAAGAGCGAGGTGTCCCAGGAGGACACGGCCTCCGAGGCCGAGGCCACCGCGGAGGAGCCGCTCAACGGGGACGAGGGCGAGGAGGAGGGGCTGGCACGGGAGGAGGGTGAAGATGAACTGGTAAGAGAGCTTGGACAATGCATCCCTGCAGCAAAGGAGGGGGCCACAGTTTTACTGGAACTTGCCAAATTCCCAGGAAAAGTAGTTTTTCCATCCTCCAAAGAAATTGCAGTATTTAATTTAAATCTGATTGTTGTCACAACTTGTTCTTCCAAGCCTGCAGAAGCACTGCCCATGCAAATACATGTGGAGGTGCTGAAGAAATGTGGTTGGCTCTTGAAATTCAGACATTTATCTTTGATTTCACAGCTAGGAGTGGTTTAAACCAATCCACTCTGCACCCAAGTGATTCTTAGATGGATTTAAACACACAAGGACAGGCTGTGTTAGATGAACTGCATTTGCAGTGCCCTTGCAGCTGACCAGACATTCATGGAGACACAGAAGGGTTTGGATTGGAAGGAACCTTAGAGAATTTCTCATTCCACCCCTGCTATGGGCAGGGACACCTTCCACTGTCCCAGGCTGCTCCAAGCCCTGTCCAGCCTGGCCTTGGACACTGCCAGGGGCAGCCACAGCTGCTTTGGGCACCCTGTGCCAGGGCCTGCCCACCCTCCCAGGGAGGAATTCCTTCCCAATATCCCATCTAACCCTGCCCTCTGGCAATATGAAGCCAATCCCCGTGTCCTGTCCCTCCAGGCCCTTGTCCAAAGTCCCTCTCCAGAGGCACTTGTCCCATGGCACAAGCCAAGGTCTGACCCAGCCATGTGTGGGGACACAGCAGCCCCACTGCTCCTAGTCCTGCCCCGAACAGGGGTGTTCCTGGTGAACCCAGAGACAAATGTGTGCATTTGGATGGCAGCCCAGTGTTTGGGTACAGAGCAGGCACTGTGGTAACACTGGCATCACTGTCATTTATCCCAAACCAAAACCCTGCTGAGAACAGGATCAACTCCAGATCCAGGCTGAGGGCAGCAGGGTAGGAGGACATGACCTGCCCTGAGTGGCCCCAGGAACAGCTCCAGTCCCTCCCCACCCCAGCACTGGTGGCAGCAGAAGTGAGGATGAAGCTCAGCATCCCTCTCCTCTTCCTCACCCCCCATCCCCGGGGTGCCCACACTGCACATCCACAGCCCTTCCCAAGGCCTTAAAGTGCTCCAGCTCCACACACTCCCAGCTAGTTTGGACTCTCCTGCCCTGTCCTGCTGGAGCCACGCTGGGTGAGGGCTCTGAACAGGGTCCCTGAGCAGCTCCAGGTCTGGGGCCTCGTGGCTGGAGTCCCTCAGCCCTGCTGGAGGGGAGAGCTCACTCCAGGCACTGGGAAGAAGAAAGGCACAAGCTGTGTCAGGAAGAGGAAGGCCAGGCTTGAATTACATCAGGGCAAACAGATGGTAGACATTAGGGGGAAACTTGCTGATGTTAATGATGATAAAGAAGCACACAGCCTGTCAACAAAAAATGTGCACTTCTCTGCCTTTGCAGGGGTAAGAAAACACTGGAGAGACATCTGCTGGCAGTGGTTTGGGAAGAGCTGGTCCTCATTAAGAGGAGAAGAAAAAGATGACTGTTTCAGTTCACATCTCTGTTTTCTGGAGCTCCCTGGTCCTGATGTGGCATCAAGACCAGAAACGTTCCACTGCCAGCCTCAGACAGGCTCCTGAGTGCTCTGGATGGTCAGGGCAGTGTGCACAGGGAGCTCAGCAGAGCTCACAGCACTGAGCAGTCCTGAGGTGCCCCAGTTCCTGGAGTGAATCCTTTATCCCACACCCCAGTGTGGCTGTCACCATGGACATGGCACCCACGGGGGTCCCTAAAATCCCTTTGGCTCTGAGGGGCAGGGGGGTGGCAGGAGAAGAGCCAGAGGTCACTCAGACAGAGCTGAGGGAGTTTATTGAGTTCTGAGCCATAAATTTGGATATGGAAAACTCAGAGCAAGTGCAGCTGGATTGGTGGTCAGTACTATTTACTGCACTTAGTAGGGGATACAGAGATTATTGTGGATGTGCCTTAAATGTCACATGTAGGCAAAAAATGTCACCTGCCAGCCCATCAATGCCTGGTGTCAGCTGAGGGGTGTCTTGAGGGATGGTCCTGCTCAAGGGGAGATCCCTGCACACAAAGGGAGGGATTTCTGGAGGGAAAGCTAAAGGACTCCTGATGTGTTCAGGTATTTACAGCACACTATGGTTGATTTGCAGTCAGATTTTCTTCTGGTTTCATGCAGTTTTGGTCAATTACCTGCCCAGTCTGCATCTAAACAGTTTTTGGGGTTGGTGCTGGTGCCCACTGAACTCTCACACCACAGGAGTCTGGATGTCCCAGCCTCCTTGGCCTCCAGGGACATCTCATGTGGGATTTTACCAAGCAGATCCCTGAACAACCCCAAATCTGCTCTCTCAAGTTCAGGGATCTGATCCTGCTCTTGGTGTTGGTCAGTTCTCTGGGGTACTCAGGTTCACAGTCCCATGGCTCTGCAGCCAAGGCTTCTCTGCACCTTCACATCCCTGACCAGGTGCTCTTGGCCATCAGGAACCAGAACAAGGCCTCCCCTGCTCAGCTGGGTCGGAACTTACTCTGGATGCTGTCCCAAAGTCTTTGTTTCTTGCTCCAGCCCTGCTCCTCCCCCGGATGCCGGGGGGTGCAGGTTCCCCAGGGATCTCTGCACCAGTGGTGTGCAGGGGGTGCCTGCCATGGTGTCACAGCTTGGTGTCACCCTGATCCTCCCCCACAGGCTCCCAGTTGGCTCTGAGCCCTTCCAAGGCACATCCAGGGCAGCTGGCTCTGCCTGCCCTGAGCAAGGCCACCTCCCCTGGCTCTCAGGCAGAGCCTGTTCCCTTTCCTTTCCTTGTGGAGCCCCTTGTGTCCCCTGCAGAGAGCTCCTGGATCCATTTCCATCCCTGAAATCCCCACCCTGTGCAGGAGGTTAAACACCACTGTGAGCCCCCCATTCATTCCCCAGTGCTGCTGCTCTGCACAGCAGCTCCAGGAGCAAACTCCACTGAGAACCATAAAGGCTGGAAAACACTTCCAAGACCATCAAGGCAGTCCAAACACATGCTGTACTTTCCAAAGCCCTGCCTGGGGAGCAGTTCAGCACCATTATTATTATAAAGGCCATTATTGTGGCCTTTGGAGTGCTGGATGAGTGTTACCATTCTGGATGATGAGTTCTGCTGCAAACTGGGACCAGTTCCTGTGCTCAGCAGCAGAATCAGGACACAGATTTGCCTTCATGGACTGAGGCACCTTGGCAGCACTGAGCAGTTCCAGGGAACAGAAACAGGATAAGAGGAAATGGCCTCAAACTGTGCCAGGGGAGGTTTAGATTGGAGATCAGGGAAATTTCTTCTCTGGAAGGGTGGTCAGGCATTGGAACAGCTGGGGAATGAACATGGATGTGCTGGGTTAATGGTTGGACTTGATGATCCTGGAAGTCTTTTCCAATCTGAATGATTCTGTGATTCTGTTACTTCCAAGCCCTGGAGGGAATGACACACCCCAGGTCTGTTTGGCAGAGCCATTTCAGCATCAGGAGCCAGGGGACGTTGGTGTTTTTGCCAGGTATCCATACCAGGTGTGTTCTGTGGCTCATCCATCACACTGAGCACCCTGGCACTGCTCTCCCACAGCAGGGACCAGCTGGTGCCCACATGGGAGGTGTCCCAGTGTCCCAGGAGGGACACAGGGTGATTCACTGTTTGTGGTTCCCTTTTCCCTGCAGGAGAACAGCCATTACACAGACGTGGAGGATGCCAGGCTACAGTAACCAGGTACAGCCCCGTGCTGCTGATGGAGCCAGAGCTCTCCTTCTGTGCCCCTTGGGCCTGGGGGGTTGCTGCTTCAGGAGAGGCTCTTTCCCACTGATCCTCTGTGTTTTCCTAGCATGGAGCTTGGCTGCTCAGCTGGGTCACTGGCCAGCCCTTCACCCCCTTTCCTGAGTGACAAATCTCTGGGGTTCAAGGACAGTGCTGTAGCTCCCCCTTCTCTCCTTGCAGCTGTGAGCAACAGTGTGAGGAAAGCACGAGGCTGAACCCTGTCCTGGCACGTTGAGCAAGGCAAGCTGAATGGAAGTGCTGCTGTCATCTCTACCTGGCATTCAAAGGAGAAACATGGCCCGACATCTTCCATCCATCTGTAAAGCAAAGGCAAAGAAAACTCATCCTCCCAGCAGATCCCCACCACCCCTGCCATGGATTTGGAGCTCTGCAGGCAGCAGAGGAGCTCTGCACGACCCAGAGCCACCACATAGAGCAGGTGTGTCCCCAGGGCAGCCAGAGGTGCTCTAGAGCTGCTTGCAGCAGAGCAGAGAGAGCTCAGCCCAACCCAATAAAGACATTTTTCCTGTGTGAGGTGAGAGCCAGAGCATTTCCTAACTGAGGGAAAGTAGTGTCTCAGTCTGGACAGTTTGTGTTCTTGTGCTGAAGGTGCTGTTGATCAGAGGCTGTGGGGTGAGCTGTCCTCCAGCTCAGCCACCTCCTGCCACCTCTCTGTGCCCCATGAGCTGCTGTGTGTCCACAGTCACTTCCAGGTGCAAAGGAGTCTCTGCTGGAGCAGCTGCTGTGCTCTGGGAAGCTGCTTGAGGAGGGAAGGGGAGAAAAAGCTGCAGGAAATCAAGTGATCCCAAGCAGGAGAGAACAAGCAAACACCACCCTGAGTGGTTTGGTGTCCTCATTCTCCACCGTGTCAGGGCTGAGCAACCCTCTGCAGAGTGAGGGGCGTGGATGAGACCCTTTCCTTGGACCAGCTGCTCCTGGAAGGGATGTGGAGCACCCAACTCCTACAGCCTGGAGCCAGAGACCTTCCCTGGCTGCCCACACTTCTTCCTGCCGCAGTCAGGGCACGTCAGGAGCGTGGTGTGACCTCTCTGCTCCTGCCTGAGCTCCGTGGTGATGGCATGCCCGAGGCTGGGCACAGGGAATGCCCTGGGCACTGTGGCTGGGCAGCACCTCCCCTGTGCCCTGCCCCGTGCTGGGAGCAGAGGGCTCCTCGTGGGAGGCCTGGGCCATTCTCTCCTCTTTGTCCTTCCTGGGCTCCTCCCGTTTTCCCGGGGGCTGAACCTCACACAGCACTTTACTCACACCTGGTGTGTCCTGCCTGCCCCTTCCCCTCCAGATCCCACACACACAGCAGTGCTTGGAACCCAGAGCAGAGTCCACACCTTCCCCCTGGCCTGTCACGACACCTGGGTGGTCCTGAGTGCTCCAACCTCATCCACAGCATCTCTTGGAAGGGTGAAGGGAAAACAGCTCCAGGGGGGTGACACTTCCCTGCCCCTGGTGCCATCCTGGAGCACGCATGGCTCTTGAAGCACAAAGTTTTCTTTGCATTTCTTAGTTTGGGCTGCTTGAGGAGGGGTTGGAGGGAGCCCCGTGCTTGCCCTGCCCTTGCCCAGTTCCTGTGCAAGGTCTGCACTGAGTTGTCCTGAGCTGTTCTCCAGGCCTGGAGAGATGAGCTGCAGGTTTGGCTGTGAACTGACTGTGCTGCTGCTGTTTGGGAGAGGCGACCTTGTACATACGATCCTGTATAATAAAAGAAAGAAATCTGATGTGCTTCCCCTCTCTTCTCTCTGCCATACACACACTTGTTTCTTCTGTTCCAGACAAGTCTTTTTTCCCTTTCCAAGCCTCGGCCTTGCCCAAGGTATATCCCACTAGGCTGAGCAAAACATCTGTGTTCACTGGAGTTCTGGGGTTTTCCCTGGAGGCTTGGAAACTTCTTTGATGCAGGAGAGCAGGGGCCAAATCCAGGCCTTTAATCTCTGGATTTTTCACTGGTCCAGCTCATAACAGACTGGAAAAGTCTGGCTGCTTTGCCAGGTTGCAGAAGCCAGCAATGCTAAAAACTGCTCCTTAAGCAGCTGTTGCTCTGGGTGACACCAGAGCGTGTCAGGAGGGACCAGTGACCCCAAATGGTTGGGTTGGAAAGGACATTAAAGATCATCTCCTGGAGACCTTCCACTGGACCAGGTTTCTCCAAAGATCATCTCCTGGAGACCTTCCACTGGACCAGGTTTCTCCAAGGCCCATCCAACCTGGATGGGTTCTTTGTGGCTGAGCCCCCATCCAGCCCTGGAGAGCAAAACTGGTGAGTTTCTGGTGAGTCTGAGGTGGTTGAAGAGCCACCTGTCCATCTGTCCTGCCAGCAGTTCCCTCCAAGGGGAGACAGCAGCAGCAGGCTGATGCCTGGGTGTCTTTGTGGCTGGGAAGAGGAACAAGAGCAGGGGGAGAAAAACCCCCCAAAACCAAACCAGGTCAAACTGGCTGTCGAGAAGATGGGAATCAGCCCAACCTTCAGTCTGCTGAGCCAAGTACCAGCTGTGAGAGCTGCAGGGCCTCGGGGGCTCGCTGCAGCTCAGCCTTGGAGCACGGACAGCAAAGAGCTGCTTGGATTTTGTTCATTACTTTGGGAGGGACTTGGGGAGCTCTGAGCAGGCCCTGCAGGACAGCTCACGCTGCCCTTGGCTGTAGGTGGGGCCCCAAGGCAATGAGTTCTGGCTTTGGTGCTCAGTGGGGTCTGTCTGTCCCTGCAGAGAGCCCAGCTGAGGGGCAGTGGGGGGCAAAGGGACACCCCCACCCCTCCATCACCCCGTGGGCCATAAAGCCCCTGCAGAGCTCCCTGCTGGCTCCTCTGGTCTGTCAGGAGAGGAAAGGGGGCCCAGAGGGGTCACCCCAGCTCTGAGCAGGTTTTCCCTCAGACCCATTTAGGCTGGAAAAGCTCTCCAAGGCCACCCAGCCCAGCTTCCCCAGCTCTGCCAAGGCCATCCCAACGTCCCCAAGTGCCACATCACCTCTTTTAAACCCCTCCAGGGATGGGGACTTCACCACTGCCCTGGGCAGCTGTGCCAATGCCTGACCACCACAAAATTACATTTTCCATAATACCCAACCTAAACCTGAGGCCATTTCCTCTTGAACTATCCCTTGACAGCTGGGAAAAGAGACCAGCCCCCAGCCACATCCCATACAGGAGGGAGATGCTCCTTAGCCCTACTCTTGTTGCTGATGTATTTACAACCACATTTTTTATTGTCTTCTATGGCAGTACCCAGATAAGTTCAAGTTGAGCTTTGCCCCTTCTTATTTTCTCCCTGCATAACCCCACAACACCCTTGTAATTGTTCTAAATTGCCTCTCTGTTCTTCCAAAAGTCAAAAATTCTTGTTTTCTCCTTAGTTCCAAGCAGAAATTCAGCCAAGCCAGTTTTCTCCCCCATCTCCTCTTTTGGCTCACAGGCGCAGCCAGCTCCTGGCCCTTTAGGGCTGTCCTGCCTGACAGAGGTGTGGTCCTCCCCAAGGCCCTCTAAACATCCATGACATAAAAAGATGTGTCAGACCCCATTAGCTCTTGAAGCAATGCTGAGGCTCCCACCCTCTTTGCACTCAACCTCCTTTTCCATGGTCCAGTGTCCCCACGGCTCCCTGGAAATTGTCCCTGCCCTGCTGGGATGTGGGAAGACAAGGGCTGGGCCACTCCATTCTCTCCAGAACAACCCCACAGGCAACAATTAATTCCACAGCTGCATGTTCTGAAGAAAAGTGACCAACATAAACTGAGCAGCTCAACTGAACATACACAGCTGCCATGGTGGGAGCTTGAAAAAAAAAAAAAAATAAAACTTTTGTGAAAGACTTTCCCCACCACCCACAGAGGGAAGGTCCCATTCCCAAGTGTCCTGGACCTCACCTGGCTTCTCACTTGTGCTGCTGTTTGCTCCCATCCCATCAGTGGCAAAAGCAGCGTGGTCTTGCTTAGAAACTCCCTCAAGTCTGTCCCTGCTGCCTTGCCTGCATCTCTGCAAGGAATGGGAATGTCTGAGGCTGCTGACACACTGGGTTAAATGGCATGGCATGGCATGGCATCAGCAGGTGTGCAGGAAGCTTTGGTGCTCTGGTTTCCCCTCGCTGGCCTGCACAGGATTAGAGCAGCAGGGCAGGGTTCCTCCAGTCCCAAATGCTCCTTCCATTGCTTCTGGGCATGGACAAACAATCACTGGGGCCAAAATTCATTCATTCAGTCTGAGTCCGGAGATGCAACAAAACCCCCACTGACTTTATTAACTCCCATTGACTTTGATGAGCATCACAGTTCCAGGCTGTGGAACATTTCAGCTGTAACAGGACTGTCCTTTGGGGAATTTGTGAGAGCCACTTGCTGTGTCTTGTATCCCTCCTGTATTGTCTTCTTGTTAATTGCAGGATCTTCAATTCCCTCTTCTTGATACCTCAGGTTTAGCTTTTCTATTTTTCAGATTCTGTTCTGCTTTAGTGTGAGGATCTGGGCTTCACATTAGAGGATGGTTGAAGTGCTGTGCAGAGGTCTCTGCACAGAGTAGGGAGACAAAACAATTCCTGCTCCAGCTGGGGACCAAGGACAAATGATCCAAATCTCAGCCCACGAGCACAAACACCGTGGGCTGGAGAGAGAAAAACAAGCAGGGTGGGACTGCATGCGCTAAAGCTGGAATGGGACAATGAACTGCAAGATGCAAATGCAGCAGAACTGATCCAAGGGAGAGACCCCATGACCAGTCGTGCATTTTGGGACCATTTTGGGTTGTGCTACCCAAGGTGGATCCATTGAGGCCTCCTGATAAATCACTGCTTTATTCTTTAGCTCTGTCCAGTCTGTTCTAGGGCAGCCCTCACAAGGCATCATTCTCAATAAAGTTTTGCCTGTGGAGATGTGGCCAAGAGCTCCAGAGGCTCCTCATGCAGTTTCTCCATCCTCTGGCAGGAAAACACCCCCTGGGATGGGGACAGTGGTGCCAAAGGACTCAGCCACACTGGGAATGCCCTGCTCAGAGGGATGTGGCAGGATGGACGCCCTGCACTGGTCCAGCAAGAAAACCCCGAGCTCAGCACCGTTCCTTGCCCAGATTTCCCCCCTGGCAGGGGGATTGTTGCCTCTGCCAGGCTGGCCCAGGTACACAGGTGCAGCACCCCATGGGTTTGCTCAGAGCTGGGTGAGCAGAGCAGGTCTGGCAGCTCAGCTGGGACAGCCCCAGCCTGTGCTCCAGCTCAGCCCTCCCTGCTGGCCCCACAGGCCAGAGCAGCCCCTGTGTGGCTTTGGGCCAGCTCAGGAGTGGCCTCTGTGCCCACAGCACCTCCAGAGAGGCTCCAGCCCCAGCACACCCCACCTTCTTCAAGTCCAGGGATGTTCTTGACCAGGGGCAGGATTTAAATAAGGCCACCTCCCTCATCCAGAACAAAGAGTAGAGGGAAATAATGCACTTCAGCACATTGTTTAAATGAATTTTGGGCAGGTGGAGAAGGTCTGGAATTAAAACCAAACTGCCATGTGTGCAATATTCGAGACTCCACAGGCAGCCACAAGCAAGGGCTTTCCCACCACCCGGGAACTTCAATAGCCACACCTCGAGCCCAAATCACCACATCAGGAGAACCCCAGACAGCTCCTCCAGAAGAATAAAGAAAACAACCACTCCTCCCTCTCTTGTCTGAGGGTGTCGGGACAAGGCAGCAAAGAAAAATGTTTTAAGCTTCATTTCAGATGAGCTCACATTTCTCAGAACTTATTTTTTTACAGCCTTGGTGGAAAAAAGGCAATTTTGGTGCTGAACAAAAACACAGCACAAGGCCTGCAGCAGGTTCTGAGGGCCATGAGCAGCATAGAGACATTTCACTCCACAAAATGAAAAATGTAACAGAAAATTTATTTTTTATTGGCCTTCTGTGCCTTATTTTCAAAATGAATCACATCTAGATTTTCTCCCTGTAATAAAGCACCTGCCACTGGTGACAACCAGGGCACAAACTGCTTCCACAGTCCTGCTGCCCCCCAGTGCAGTGCTCCACACTGGAGAAAGAAATACACCAAACTTCTGGGATAATTACCCAAAGCAGGCCTGGGGGAAGAAACAATGGATTTTAAAAGGGATTTGCTTTACTGTGGAATGTAGAATTAAGGATGCTGCTTCTGTTAGATAAAGCAGAACTTCTATGAGCCCAGAGACCCCTGTGGGGGATGCAGTGGCCTGGAGAGGGAGGGACAGAGGTACCACACATTGCTGGTGGGTACTGAGCAGAAAAACACTCCCCAACACAGAGGTAAAGTGGTGACTGCTTTATTCCAGAATTTCGCAATGTGACAAAAGGAAAAAAGGATGAACAGCAAAGACTGAGCCTGTCCATACAGACAAGAGCAGAGGGAAGTGAGGAAGTATTTTTCTTCTGGTGAGGAAAACCCTTGAGTTCCTTGGGCTTGCTGGGCAGCAACACATTTCCAGGGCCAGCTGGAATTTCTCCTTCTGTATAAAGAACTGCTGCCTTGGGCTTGGGACAGACTGACAGACATTCTGCATCGAGGATATGTAAGGGTTATGCTGTGATACCTCTGAATGTTTATGTAGAGCTTATATGGTGAGACACCTACAGGAAAAGCTCTTCAGGCTTTTCCTAAAAACTAAAGACTGGCTGAATGATGGCACTGCCCTGTCTTCATCACTGAAATAGATAAAATAATGAAAGAGCTAAAATAATGACTAAAAAAAGCTAAGATAATGGAAGAGCTGCAAACACCAAACTTGTTAGCCCAGGGACTGAAGCCAGGTGAGGTCCCCTCAAAGCAGAGGCCTGTCCAGGTGAGATAATGTCTGTTAAGGATCAGCACCAGCCCCTGAACTTGTTTCTCTTTAGGAGAAAAAGCTGCTTCACTTTAGAAGGAAGATATTGCCAGGTAACATCTTCCCAAAAGCCTTTTCCCTCCTCCAGTCACAAGATCATTTAAGGAACTGATCAGAGCAAACTTTCTGCCCCCTCAGCTCCTGCATTTGAGGGAAAGGACACATGGAATTCTGCTCCTTTTCCTGCCATAGGATTTGACTGTTCACCCACAATAACCCAAACTGCAGCCACTTGAGCTGTCCCAGGGTGGACAAAGCCCTGGCAGCAGAGCAAGCTGTGCACTGCCAGCTGTGCTGCAAATGCAGGGAGCACAATGAGGGGCAGAGCCAGGCAGGTGCAGCCCAACCCTGGCTGCTCCCATGGGCACTGAGGGAATGCAACCCTCTGCAGGCTGCAGCTGTGGGCCTGCTGGCACTGCTGCAAAACCCAGGCAAGGTTTTCACCTTTCACAGGCTTGCCCTGATCCCCCTGTGACCTGGCTCCTCAACAAGGCACTGAGCTTCACCACAGCAGCAAGAACTCAGAAAGCAAATCCAGCAATTCTTTTAGGAGCTGGAGAGGCTTTGCAGTTTGCTCTCCATCCAGACTGAATGTGAACTGCTGCATTCTTGTGCAGCCATTGATTTCTGTTCAATATCTGTGTTCAAATCCCTCTCACAGCCTGGCCTCTCACCTTCTTGGATACTATTCCAGTAATCTGGAATAATCCTCTAGGGGAAAACTGAGCAAAGGGGCAGAACAGAAAGCTGGAGAAATGTTATTTAGAAGATGAACAGATAAATTCTAATGATTCGCAGCTGTCAGCATCACACTCAACTTCCCATTTTCTTGATTTTCAGCAACTTCCTGCTGTATCTATTCCTGTGCCTCCCCCCCAGCCACCACCACAGGTCCTTTCACCTGATTAAAGCTCAACACCTCCTGCAGTTTGTGACAAACCCTGGCCTGGTAGCAGCAGCTTTGAAAATCTGCTTTTTTCCTTTCCTTGCTGACAACCCAGGTGTCCCAGTCCCCCTGGAAGCTGCCCCAGAGCTGCCCCAAGCCCCAGATCTCGGGGTGTGGTGGCCATACCTGGAGGACACACTGCACAATGGCAGTCTGGGACCAACCAGGACCTCCCAGCTCTCCATGGAGCCATCTCATAAATGTTCCTCCTTCACACCAGCTGTGGTTACAAAAATGGTTGAATTCTTGCTCTGGCCAGAAGCTCCCAGCAATGGGGTTTATTCTTACTGATTTTCATAGCAGCCACCAGTGATTTCAGCAGAACAGAAGCACAGGAGCCCCAGGGCAGCTGATCTCCCTGGATTTGTGCTCAATTAGGGGATGAGATGTTCCCATTTCCCTGCTTACTTCAGGGACATGAGCAAGGTCCCCAACCCCTTGACAGTGGAGATAAAAGCACATCCTGGCAGAAGTAAAGGCGATAAAGAGATTGTTCTTCCAAGGCATCAGTAAAGCTCAGGCTGACTGACCACAACAGCAATTCTGCTCTCCCAGCACCTCCAGGGACAAATCTCAGGTGAGTTTCTCTTGGATGGCCTGGGCTGGAAGATGTTTCACCCTCACTGCTGGGAAGGAACAGCCCTGCATGCTCAGATTACTTGGATCAGGTGGAGAACTAGGCATGGCAAAACCCATGGAGAGGAGCAGCCCAGCTGTTGTTCACACAGGGACTTTCAGTACCAAAAATCTGGCTCCCACATCTCCACAGAGCCAATTTTCAGCTCAGAGAAAAAAACCATGGACAAAACCAGCTCGGCCTCCAAAAAAGTATCTGCACACAGACACAGGGAACCACAGCTCCTCTGTTAAGAACTCCAGCCCTAAGCTGCTTTCTCACAGCCAGCTCAAGTAAAAACTTTTTTGCCTCTGAACACACTGCACTTCAAACTCTCATCAGCCTCACAAGCAGCACGAGGCATTTGTGTTCATACAACATTATTTGAATGTACTGTGAAGTTTTTCCTAAAAAAAATAAGCCCCAACTGATATCTGCTCCTAGACAGGGTTCCCTGCATTAGTGAGGTTATTCTTATTCCACAGCAGGATCTGAGCCTACAGCTCAAGATGCTGCACTCAAATATCAGTCATTAAAAGCCCTCAGGGTTTCATGCACGGACTCAAAGCACATCTACAAAATACACCTATGAAACTCTCCTGCAAGCCAGAGCTCACAGCTGAGAGGTTGGAACAATGATTTAGTCTTTTATTAACTTGGATCTTTTTGATCCTATTTCAGTAAATCAAACTTTTCATTTAAAGCACTGAAATACAGCAGCAGCTCAAGGCCACACTGTATTTTTTAAAGTATGTTAAAGGGATTTGACCCAGGGAAAAACAAGCATTTAAAAACAAAGTATCATTGCTCTTCAGCTATTTCAGGGTGCCCCACCAGCAAGTCACCAAAACAAAAAGGCAACTCTCAGTTCTCCAAGGTTTAACTCCCAACAGGAGACTCTTTGCTAGAGGAAGAAATAAGAATACAACAATAATGTTACAAGAGGCACTGATCCTGGCTTTATTCACTTTAAGATACATCCAACATTGTTATAGCTCACTTGAAATTCAAAATGCTTTTAAGAAACCAACCATATAACCTTGATTTTTCACCTTACAGCGCTGTCAAAGTTTTCAAATAGCAAGTGAGTGACTCCCCAGCAATACTGTGCTCTGTGTTAACATACAAAGGTTAAAACTTAGTAGAAACCCTTCAAGTTGTGGTGTTTGCTGTATTGCCTTCAGAAGGACCAGCTCCCCTGGGGAGGAGGCTGCTCCCCTGACCCGCAGGGGGGGTGCCCGGGGCCCTGAGCTGCTGCACCTTTCCCTCCCCATGGGACGTTTTGGCAACCAAGTGACAACTGTGCCCACTTCTGCACCCCAGGGGGGACCTTCACTCCCCATCTGCATTCCCAGCTGGAAGAACTTCTACACAAAACCCAGCGAGGACAGCACCAGGTGTCCCCTCAGGTCACTGACACTGCCAGCAGAGGAAGGGCATGGGAAGATCCTGAAGCAAAAAGTGTTAATTTGGAACCCAAATTACTTGGCAGTGTCTCCTGCAAATTCAGGATTTATAGAAGACTGTGTTGCAGCCACCATACAATGATATTTAGACCTATTACGTTTTTTTTTTTGCTGCATTTAGATTCTTTTAAAGTGATGAAGAGTGCAGGACTTCAGAAATATAAACGTTTCTCTATTAGAAATTGCAAAATTTAGTACTATGACACTATGAAAACTTACAGTACAGTTTATTGATTCTGTGTTAAGATTCAGCACCAACCTGGTGCCTGAACTGTCTCAGAGCTATTTTTGCCTAATTAAGCCTGTGCACAAGGCACCCATGGCTGTACAAGCAGGAGCAGAGCTCATGTTGGCCTGTCAGCCCTGGGACTCTGTGCCTGGCTTCTCTGTTTCACGACAGCATAACTAAAACAAGCCTGTTATGTAAAAGCAAAATAACCTTTATCTTAAAACTTCATTCTGGGTCTTGGACATAGCTCAGTGACATGATCTGCAGAACAACACACCAACCATTCCCACCAGTGTTTGAAGAGGAAACTGAAGGAAAAATCCAAATCCAAGACACTCACTGTTATAGTATCTTTAATTTATCTCATCTTTTACAGAAGTCTGAACGGATTAAAAAGCACCTCCTTTCCCACCACGCTCCTTACAGTTGGTAAAATATATTCAATGAGCAAATGTATGTGAACAGCTTGAGGATCTGCATCTTGCAAGGATTTCACAGACCAATCAATCAAAAGCCAAAATTTCTTGTGGTTTTTACAACCTCGCTTTAATACAACGGTAAATCCACTCGGATGGCAAACCTGTCCAGTCCCATCTCCCCAGAACACTTTGCCAACTGCAGCGTTGGTTAGCAAAGCTAGTTAGCTTTGGCACGGAGCTGTGCTCTCTTGCCTGTGACAGCCTGGAAGCCGGTTTTGATGCTGGCCACGGAGCAGCGGGAGTGGCAGGTCTCGCACTGCAGGAAGTATAACCGCGTGTCCTTCTGCAGGATGGTGTCCGGGGAGCGGCACGTGTGGCAGGTGACGTACTCCTCTGCAGGGACAAAGGGCACTGCTCACACAGTCCTTCAGCTAGGAACCCTAACTGTCACAGACACGTTTTATGAAAAGTCCTTTCGCTAGGATTTTTTCTCCTGAGAAGCTGAGAGGCCTCAGAAATTAAATGTAACCATTGATTATCTGCTGCTGTGGAATGCAACAGGTGCATCTGTGATCGGTGTCATGTGGTTGTGGTGTGATGTCATGGTTTGCCTCAGATACCTCGGGTATCTTCACCACAGCAGCAAGAACTCAGAAAGCAAATCCAGCAATTCTTTTAGGAGCTGGAGAGGCTTTGCAGTTTGCTCTCCATCCAGACTGAATGTGAACTGCTGCATTCTTGTGCAGCCACTGATTTCTGTTCAATATCTGTGTTCAAATCCCTCTCACAGCCTGGCCTCTCACCTTCTTGGATACTATTGCAGTAATCTGGGTCCTTGCTGCTGCTGCACAGCTGCCTGCAAACGCTGCTCAAACACACCCACAGCTCACAGGGGCTGACTGGGAACACTAAAATCACCCCTGGTTAACCAAGAGGAGGTTCTGTATGGTACATTAGGTACTGACACTGTTTTAGTGTTAATAACTGGTACAGATTTGCCACTGGTGTTCCCTGAGCTCCTCTGCTGAGGTGTCAGCAGCTCTGGTACTGACACAGCACTAAAGCAGGAATTTTCTGACACATATTCTGAGTCCTCTGACCAGCTGTGGCACAAAAAGGTTTTGGGGATTCATTAAGAAACATTCTTTTACCTCATGCTTATGTGATTTCTAAAAGGTACACAGGAGAAAATTCCACTAAGATGTGGACTCAAGTCTTCTGTTTGTCAGCAAGGGACACCAGCACTCATGGGAAATTTGTACAGTGCTTTTAAAGAACATTTTTCTGATAAATTTTGGAACAAAACAGGCATTTGAACAGAACTTATCTTAACACTGCATCTGTCAATTCATGGGTACAACAGACTGCAAAATCAACAACTACTGTTGTTTTCCACAGTCCTCATCAAAGCCAACATATGAGGCTCAGATGAAAACAAGCAGTTCTCAAATGCTCTGCTTTCCCTGGCATGCTTTAGTGCAGGGCAGAGTACAGCACCTGTATTTGTGTTATTCCATAATAAAGGAAAATTTTAGCTCCTGAGCCTCCTCCATGGTGGGCACATAGCTGGGCCACACATGGGCCCATGGGCATCACAAGGGGCTGAGAGAAATCTGCAGTGGCAAAGGGAGTTCTACTTACTGATATATCTTCTCAAGACATTTTCTATCTGTTTTTGCTGGAATCTTCCTTTGATTACCAGTTGGTTGTTACCATCTATTGAACCACTAATTGAAAAGAGAAAATTAATTACTTGATTTGCAGGTGTGAAGCATTAAAACAAATCAGGAATGTGAAGCAAGATAGGGATATAATCTTCAAGAAGAGCACAGACAGAATTGTGTTGTAGGGACAAAAAAATTTAAATCCTGAGATACTTAAGAGCTACTTCCTAGAGGAAGTTTTGCCCAGGCACAACCCTCACCTGTCTGTCACAGGGGAGTGAACAAGACCATTCCCTTGGACTTGGGAGTTTCCCTCTGTTCCTCCTCACTAAAATGTTCTCTCCTCAATCACCCAGCACAGCACTGAAGTGCAGGGAACCCTCGTGTTCCAGTCCATCTATACAGATCTAACCCCAAAAATGTTATATTTGACCAATATCAACCCTAAGCACACACACAGCCCAGCAGCCTTACCTTGTACCCAATTCTGCCAACAAAAATGCCAGGAGATGTTTTGGCTGACGATGTAATCTAAAAATAAAAAGTAAGGAAATGTTTAACCTTCCCCTTCAGAGAAATTTGGTATTCATACAGGACTGGCAGGGTAAATCCAATTTGAGTCAGAAAGTTTCAAAGGGAACAGTGCCAGGGGTTTGCACCAAAGAGCACACACACAATTACTGAGGACACAAGGAACCTGAACAGTCCACACAAAAAAAACCTCCCACTGTCCCCAACTCAAAGTTACAGCAACTAGTGAAAAGAAGTTTTCCATTAAAGATTTTCCATTCTTACTGTCCCAACCCCTGAAAAAACATTAGTAGCTACCATTAAAAACTCCCCTTAGTTTTCCAGGTCCTCAGCAGGGTTTCACCAGGCCTGTTTTCTGGCACATTTTTGATACCCATCAGATCTGCATTCCCAGAATTGCTCACAAAGAACAGAGCTGCCTTCACATGGCATAATTAAGACAGATATCACTGCAGAAAACAGTGGGAAAACACTACTGGAGTCCACATCATTTACCAAGAGACCAGTATTTGTAGTCAGCTCAAATTAGAAAGAACTTCTCCCACCCTTCTCCTCGAGGCTTGCACATAAATGTCACTGGTGACCCAACTTGCTAGAACCCAATGAACTCGCCAAGTTTCAGCCCATGTACCATTTTTGTAATTTAAGTATAAAATTAGATATTATCTCAAAAAATCATGCTCAGAAATATCTTCTCACAGAGAAATGTAATGAGCTCTCTGACTGAAACAGCTTCCACTCCTGGTTTGCCACAGCCACTTGCCACAAAACTCTACAGGAGCACAGAGCAGTGCATCCATCTGGGATGGGAAATCCATCTGCCTGGGAAATCCAAAGGGGAAACTTACAATTTGCAGATATCTGTGAAGTTGACAAAAGACGTTTTCTTGGTCCCTACTCTCACAACCTGCGGGGGCTTCATGACAAATTTCCTCTTCTCTCCAGCCACCATGTCCGGGTTCTTCTCCCGCATGATGTTAAAAACTCTGTTGAGCAACTGCAAAAGAAAGGATTCACAGCCATGTGAGCACTGGCCATTCCTCAAAGCACCTCACCTCTAACAGCACTCACAGTGAATAGCAGACTACCTTTGCCTAAGAGCATTTCCTCAGCTGTTCAGAACACATTTAAAGTGTTCTGATAAATGCAAAATCCCAACACTGCCTCCCCAAGGGTTTGCTTTGCTCATGGCAGGGGTGTTTGAACCAATACTGTCCCCTGTGAAAGTTACTGTGATAGAAAACATGCCTTGTTAGCTTCTGCTCATGAGCTTCTGACTACAGGTCCTTCACTCTGAAGTCAGAAACAGAAAATATGAGCATAAGGCCCTACTGATGCAGATGAACATGGAAAATATGTTTTAAAAGTCTCTGGAACATTACCTCATCATATGTGTAGTCCCTTTCTGAGCCTGCCCACGCAGGTCCTGACTGAAGGCTAAAAGAAATTCCATCATCTTTTTTGCTATCTTCATCCTCAAAAGCTGTAAAGAAAGTTTTTGGGATTCATTAAGAAACATTCTTTAACCTCAGGCTTACATGATTTCTAAAAGGTACACAGGAGAAAATTCCACTAAGATGTGGACTCAAGTCTTCTCTCCTTGTCAAAAAGGGGCACCAGCACTCATGGGACATTTATACAGTGCTTTTAGAGAACATTTTCCTGATAAATTTTGGAACAAAAAAGGCATTTAACAGAACTTATTCACATATAAGGCGGACTACATTTCACTTTCACCATCTCACTGAGCTAGGTTATACTTGTACCTTCATCCTTCTCCATTATCTCATCTTCATCTGGAAACTTCACATTCTTCTTTTTCTTCTTTTTATTGCCCAGCATGATATCAAGGTCATCTTCAGGTTCTACTGTCTCTGGCACATCTCCTTCAATTTTCAATTCCTGCAAAGAAGTAAGACTGTAGTTTATCCATGTAAACCACAGCCCTCCATTGCACCAGCAATAACCCCACTGTAGGGGTGAATGCTGCTGACACCCACCACAGCCCTGAAACCCAACAGGTAAGAATGGAATTCCAGCATTTTGAAGAGAGCTCTATACCCTGCACTACTGCCATAAGCAGGGCCAGATTTGCACCTTCTGGCTGAACTTCTGGCTAGCCAGGAACAAGGTCAGACTGCACTTAAAGGCAGCAGCCATCTGAGGACAGGAGGGAACAGAACACCCCTCATGGCAGCAGTAAGGGAAAGCAAAGCTGTGCTACTCTTAATTTGTTATCACAATTCTGCACACTGAAAGAACACAGAGCAAGTATTTTGGCCCCTGAGGCAGATCAAAGGAACATTTTCTTCCCCAAAAGGCAGAATCTGAAAAGAAGGTTTATGCATAACATAACATTTCTCTGTCCTCTTGCTCTCTGGGCTTGCCAGTTACACTGACATGTGATACAAAAACACTACTTGGAATAAAACTTGAGAAGAGTAAAAATATCTTGTACACCTTCTGGAACACAGCACAGTAGCCAATCCTTTCTAAAGAAAACACCAGAGTGAAAACAGATTTCTTGGCAGATATGTGCACTTAATTTGAAGTGCTGGCCTTTAGAGGACTGCTCTGTCTGTGGCTTCTGACATCGTTATCTCTCTAACCCCAAAAGACAATTAACCTTGAGGTTAATCAGCCATTCCTACAGACTGGTGAATTACTTGCTCTTTGTGCAGAGCAGGCAGGGTTTTTCTACTTCTGGACAAACAGCCCAGGCAGGAACAACATGTTCATAAAAAAAAAATGAAAGACACATAAAGTTTGGTTATGAACTGCATCAAGACACAATGACAGACTTGAGACACCTCCTGCACTGCCAATCTCAAGAAAATGGAAGCACGAGAGTTTTCAGCCATAGTCAGGTTATGTAAACAAACCTTTACACCTTCTTCTGCTTCATCTATATCAAATATCTTTTTTGTTTTTTTCTTCTTTTTCTTTTGATTGAAGAAGTTTAAATCATCCAAGTCATCTGTTGTATCTAAAAAACAAAACCAAAGGAATGCCTAAAGAAGTGTAACTGTAGAAACAGTTCAGACATTAAGGTTCCTAATTGACATCCAAATCTTTAAAACTTCAAAAAATAAGATATGAGCAATGATCTGTAACCCCTGTGGGTATCTTTCAGGTTTGAAGAGATCATTCCCCTCTGCCCCCAAATACTGCTTTAATAACAACTGTGTCTTTTGATTCTTTAAATGTTTTATCTTTCTTTCTGCTGCACAAGATAAATTAGTCACTTTTGTCATTAGAGATGCTTGGACAAAAAAAAAGAGAAGTGCAGGAGGAAGATACAGTTTCTTTGGTCTGCAGCAGGAGCTAATTTAGCAACAAACTGGATTTAAGTTAATGGCCCTCTGAATTAGGTAATCCTGAAATTACATTGGCCTCAATTTAAAAAGCAAGGTTTTATACACAATCACACACTTCCTGAAAGATTCCAAAGAACACTCTGGTTATCACATTCAGAATGGTCCAAACACTAGGAACTCCTTTAATGATGTTTCTTTTATTCATACCATTGCTTAATTGTTCAAATGAAAAAGAGCCATAATTGTGGAATTATTGCAACAATTGCACGTGCAGGATTTAAAACTTCACACTATTTTAGAGTCTCTTTTCAGTGCCTTACACAAAGGACTGAGTTGGTAAATTGCAAATTACATAAGCCCCTGGGAGCCTGGTGGTGTCTGTGAACGTGATTCCAAGCAAGAGGGCAAGCTGCCCTCCAGAGAGGCAGCAGAGAGCACTCACAAATCTCTGAACACACCAAGGCTCTGGTGTTCTACTCTGGGATGCCAAATTCTTGAAACTGGGCTTGTAGTCTCCAAACAGCACCTTTGAGAGTTTATCTACATGGATTCACTTTACCTTTCTTCCTGCTATCTTCTTCATCTGCTTCAACATCTTTGTCTTCTGTTGGCTCTGGTTCAACTTCCTTTGTTTCTGATTGCTGAGTCTCTTCTGCTTGCGTGTCTCCTCCTCCTTCCTCATCCAGCATGAAGGGCTTCTTCTTTTTCTTCTTCTTCTTGCTCATAGTAGGATCGAAAATCATCTGTAAAAGTCAAGAGCTCCTTAGCAGCTCAATAATCATCCCCTATTTATTATTTATAACTTTTCCCAAACTGCTCTTCAGCTTCAACCTCAACTGTGTCAATTACAAGGGAAAACTGACAGAGTTCACAGCATTGCTACTCTCCCTGCAGTCCAAGTTTGCTGTCATCTATTTATTAGTGCAGCTGAGAATATGTTAAAGCTGTGGCTGACAGACTTGCTACCATCTCTATTTTATGACCATTATGGACTCCAGTTTTGCAGTAATACAGCACCACTCCATACAGAGGACAAAATTTAACCCCACCAAAGCAAATGGTCTGATCACTTCCACTTCTGAGACACACTGATTCCCAGATTTATTCAAGGCAAGATGTGCCAGCACTCTCTTGACAAGAACACTCTGGATGAGGAGGAGACCTAGAAGGGGCTGGTGACAGAGCAAGATCTGCATCAGCTCTGAACACTGAAATGGCAAAGGTCTCATCCTTCTCCCTCCCCAGACTGAGAAACTGAACCTCAGACACCAAGTGATTAAAAGCTGTTAATGAGCTCTTTAGCCAGCAAAGCAGCTTAATTCACCTTGTCTGGCTGTGAAGAACCCCAGACACTGGCACTAACCCCAGACTCACTTTTAACCTATTCATCATCTGCAGACCTGAGGGATTTATTCCAACACATTAAAGTTTTTTGTTTCACTTCAGACACAAGCTGACATCCCAGCTGCTGGTCACTTTGTTACACACATCTGCCTGGACTGTCACACCATAGTGTACATTAAATACAACCATTTTAGACACTTTCTCCAATGTTCCTTGTCCAGTAATGGAAGAATGCTCTCACAGAGCTGTCCTTCACCATCACGAAGACCCTCACTCAGGAAAGAACCAGCACTTCACCACGGAGCAGCTCTCCAACTTGCTGCCCAGCTACCCTTTTGAAGTGTGGTGGTTTTCCTCTCCCCACAACACAACCTTTCCTTGCACTTCTCATTCTCCTACACACGCTGTTCTTGTGATATACTTCCCATTTTCTGAAACATCCATGTTTCATACAGGCTCTACCAAAGGCATCAAACTGCTTTGGGTGTCTGAAGCACAACATCCCCAAAGCCTGCACATACACGGGGGCCCCTGAGGCTTTCAAGCTGCTGAAGTGGGTCTTTAGTTGCACACACTGCGCTGGAATGATCTTCAAAAGAAAGCCAGAGGGCTTTTCTCTGCTGCTTCCATAGATAGTGGTGTGAATCATGCTGCTGCAACGCACAGAAATCACAGCATGTCCAACTGGTTCCACGTCTGCTTCCTCCTGGATGTCCCCAGCCTGCTGGGACAGCAGGAGAGCTGCCTGCATGGCAGTGCACAGCCTGGGATCCAGCACAGGAGGTTGACTCATTTCCATCAAGATGCTCTGCAAGACTCTGAAGAGGTTTTTATTGTTTCATGTGAGACAAGCCTAAAATCATGTCTCAATCAGATGTAACAGTTTCTAAGAAGGAAACAGCCCACCCACCCCAAATCACTCTTTTTGTGAGGGAAAAGACATCTGAACCACCATAAAGCATCTCCTGTGAGGGAAAAGACATCTGAACCACCATAAAGCATCTCTTGTGTCTACAGAGACAGTGTCTGCAGCCTGACCACACTGAGCTGAACACACCAAGACAACTCCTCGATGCAGGAGATTGGTTATCAGCACCAAACCCCCGTGGCCTTGAGCAGGGCCACCCCAGCCAGGCTTCTGCACACCCAGCACCTACTCAGAACATGGCACACTCCACATCCTGAGGAGGATGAGGCCTAAGCCTGAAATGTTTTGTTCACCAAGGGCTTCAGCAAGCACTCAGCAGGAGCCTTAGGTCACATTTGCTTTAACAAGTCATGACATAGATGAATCAGCCTGATAACCCAGCTGCTCATGTTCTGGCTTTCTGAGGCAGGTGTTTCCAAACTTTCTTTATTCCTTTTCTCTGCTCAGCACATTGGCTTAGTCTGAACTTTATGACACCATTTAGTGCTGACAAACTACAAAGTTGCAGGTTTTCTACTGAAGGAACCTCAGCTCCCAGCACAAACACAACAAACCTGGATGCTTTTCCTGTGTGAAAAAAATTATAAATTCCTGTCCTGTTCCTGCTCTCAGAGCCAAATTCCCATATGGGGTTTTCTCCTCTGTAGATCACATGGTTCCTTGTCACATCCATCTCCATATACCTGCTCCTTACTTCAAGTGCCTACACAGTCCAAATCCCAATTTACAGAAAATTAGCAAGTGAACCGAGGGGGGAACAAAATCAAAGTTTCATAGATCAAATGCAACTCAAGACTGAAGCCAATGAACCTCTGAGCTGCTGTGATGGTGGCACATAGTAGGGATTCCAACAGAAGTCACAAATAAATCCCATTCCCTTAGTCTGAATAATAAATGGTCTGAATTCTATGAATTAACACAGGCATGTGTAAGAGGCAGCCATCACCCCCGCCCTGATCAAGTCAGTTCAGCTGTCCCTACATTACAGTGCCTTATGTCCAGGCTGAGGGGCAAAATTACCAAGGCCAAGCAGCACTTAAATTTGTCAAAACACAGCACTCTCTACTGCCTGAAGCTCCACAAAACTGCAGGGTTCAAAGAACTTTTAGAGCTCCAGCAGGATTATGTACTTTGTAGGATTTTGAACAAACTGAGCAGACATTAATAGACCACTGCTCCCCACAACTGGGCCTGTGCTGCCCCTGCTGCGTCCCAGCTCTGGACAGCACTCAGGGATGTTCCCAGCAATGAGTTTCATTCATACACAACTCTGAAAACCTTAAGCTACAGCTCAACACAATGAATGTCTCACCATCTATCCCAGTTTCCAGTGTTAATTTGTCTTCATATGGCTTGACCCTCCTTGACTTCCCAGGCTTTAAAAAGTTTCACCAACTTAACACCAATATCAAAGTGTTTGGCTGCCAGCAACCAGAGACCCAGCAGTTCTAGAAGGCACCTGCACTCACTGCACACCAGCCTGAAGAACAGTGCCAGCTCCACTGGGTTATCTGCCATCATCTTTATTTTCTCTGTCACATAAAGCAGCCCAGAGGTGCAACTTCACTGTGGATCCCAGGAATCACCTCAATGTCAAATTAATCCACTCTGCAAGAAAACCAGTTTTACTGATACAAACTAAATTCAAAGCAGGACACTCCACAAACTGCTCTGTGGCCCTGTGATCATCTGAGTAAGACAGCACCTGATGCAAGCATTCCTGAGTGCAGAGAACAGCCCAGAAGTGAGAACTGCAGCTCCCATGACACATCTAGGCACAAAAATGCAATGTATTCGTTCTAGATGTTAAAGCAGCTGAGTAAGTCAGCCACAGCTACCACTAAAATAAGTCGTAATTACAGCAGTTCTCCTTTATGACGCAGGACAAGCCTCTCTGAAAGGCTTGAGTGTTCACTTTGCTCTGAAGGAAACAAGCCACACAGGTATTTTAAACAACACCAGAGAGAAGATCCAAAGCCAGAAGCAGCCATCTCCTGGATCCGGCCAGAGCAGCTTCCCACGGGCTACACCACGCTGATGAGCGCCTCACACACGGAAAACTTTCCTTTTTCCCATGAGAGCAATGGAAATGAGGCCAATAAAGCTGCCAACACAGGGCATTTACAACAACTGAAAAATTTCTCAGACACAGATGTATAAACCTCCCCGGTACTGTGCCTAGACAAACACCGCCAGATCCGGACAACATTTAGTCATTATTTGTTTAGATGTTGCTATTCAGCTCTCAAGGTTAAAACCCGAGATATTAAAGCCCCAGAAGGCAAGTACTAACTGTCTAAAGGCTGCGTTTCGCTAAAGAGTGCAGAACACGACGGAGAGGCGGTGGCGGTGCCATCTGCCTCCCTCTCCGGCTGCTCCGCGCCAGGGGCGGCCGCCGGCGGCACACCGGGAGCTCCAGGCCTTGCCGGAACCGGCGGCCCCAGCACACACCCGCGGGCCCGCCGGGGCTCCAGGCAAAGAAGGCCCCGCGTCCGGCCCGGCCTGCGCCCCCGCGCCGCCTCAGCCCCGGCCCGGCGGGACCCCCGCCCGCCCCGGCCCCGGCCCCGGCCCCACGCAGGGCGGAGGCCGCGCTCGCCGCAGGCCTCAGGCCCGGCGCCCACATGGCGGCGGCCCCGGCGCGGCGCAGTGCAGCCCCCGAGCGAGGCCCTCCCGCGGGCGGCAGCGGCGGCGGCCGGCGGGTCTCACCTCGTCGCCGGACATGTCTGCGGCGGGGCCGCGGGCCGGAGGGGCCGGGGTCGCTCGGTGCCGCGGGGTCAGTCCGTGCTCGGTTCTTGCATCAGCGCCGCGCGCCCGCCCCGCCCGCGCCTGCGCGCGCCGCCGCGCCGCCTCGCGCGACTTGCGGCGTTCCCGCGCTGCGCACGCGCCGGGCGGCGGCGGGAGCGCTGAGGGCGGTGCCGAGGGGAGGGGAACGGAACGGAACGGAGCGGAACGAAATTCATATAAAAACCTGCCGTGCTCGCACAACCTCGGGTCCCAGCATGGAGTGGGGTGGAGGGCATCATAGGGCAGCAGCTGGTCTAAACTCCCAGCTCCGGCAGGGCCACCCCAGAGCACATCGCTCGGGATTGCGTCCAGATGGTTCTGGAATGTCTCCAGTGAGAGAGACTCCACACCCTCCCTGGGCAGCCAATTCATGGTCACTGTACAGGGAAAAATTTCTTCCTCCTGTCCAGGTGGAACTTCCTGGGCATCGGTCCCTGCCCGTGGCTCTGGTGCCGTTGCTGGGCCCCAGGGAGCAGAGCCTGGGCCCTGCTCTGCCCCTCCTGCACACAGGGACAGCCAGGGCTGGGGGCCCCTCTCAGCTGGGGCTCCTCTCCAGGCTGAGCAGCCCCAGCTCCCTCAGCCTTTCCTGGGCACCGAGATGCTCCAGGCCCTTGCTCAGCTCCAGGAGCTCCTGTCCCTGCTGTGCTGAGGAGCCAGAGCTGGACACAGCACTGCAGATGTGCCTCACAGGGCTGAGCAGAGGGGCTGGATCCCTCCCCTCCTGCTGGCAATGCTGTTCCCAGTGTTTTCCAGGATCCCAGTGGCCCCCTTGGCCACAAGGACCCACTGCTGGCTTGTGGAGAGTTTCTTGTCCACCAGGACCCCCAGGTCCTTCTCCACAAAGTTGTTTCCCAGCAGGTTGGTCCCAGCCCATGCAGGTGCCTGGGGCTGTTCCTCCCCACATGCAGGACTTTGCTGGATTTCAGAAGGTTCCTCTCTGCCCATCCCCAGCCTGCTGAGATCCCTCTGAGGGGATGCACAGTGACCCTCATGGGGAGGCATTGCTGCCTCATCCAAGTCATTGATGGGCAAGTTCAACAAAAGGAGTGAGCCCTGGGGAACCCCACTAATGACAGGCCTCCAGCTGTGCCACTGTCCTCTCTTGGTGTTGGCATTCCCACACAAGTCTCCTTTGCTTGCTGAGCTTTTCCTGCCCTGGCTCTGAACAGAGAGCTCCACCATATCCTAAAAATGAGCCCTCTAATGGGACATGCTGTTGTAAATACCCTGTTGTCAGAACATCAGAGGGGCTTCTTTGTGTGCAAGAATGTGCATTCTTCTGCTTTTTATTAATATGAAAAAACCTTTGGAACTCATGGCTCCTGGGACACAATCTGTTCCTAAGGAGCCTCTCCTCACTTTTGAATACAGAATCACAGGATCAATTAGCCTGAAAAAGACCTCTGAGACCATCGAGCCCAAGCTATGAGCCATCACCACAGTGTTAACTACATCATGGTGCTGAGTACCACATCCAGTCTTTCCTTATGCACTTCCAGGGACAGTGACTGCACCACCTCCCTGAGCAGCCCATTCCTATGCCTAATCATCCTTTCTGTGAAGAAATTCCTCCTAAATAATTTAAAATAGTTTAAACTATTTAAATAAATAAATAGTTTAAAGCCCCCAGGCAGATGTCATGTACCAGCTGAAAACGAGAGCTGACTTTGGTGAGCTTGTTTGGGTACAGGTTGGTTGGTCAGCCTGTGTGATCCCCAGAGTTGGAGACTTGTGGGTGTAGGAAGTATCTGGCCAGATACTCAGAGTAGCTGGTCCAAGCTCCTTGCTCACACAGGGGCAGCAGGAACAGGTTCCTCAGGACCTTCTGCTGGGGTTTGAGTATCTCTAAGGATGGGGCAACCACAACTTCTTCGTGCAACCTGTTCCATCTTCACAATCAAATGTCATTTTTCTAGGTTTAAGCAGAATTTCCTGTATTTCAGCTTGTGTCTTCTGTCCCTTCTGTCACCCAGAAGAGTCTGGCTCTGTCTTTTTTTCACCTCTGAGCACACTGATATGATCCCCCTGAGCCTTGTCTTTTAGAGGTTGAATGACCAGGCTCTCTCAGCTTCTCCTCATACCGCAGATCCTCCAATCTCATTGTCATAAAATCACAGAATGTTTTGGGTAGGCAAAGACCTTAAAAATCATCTAGTTTGAACCCCCTGCCATGGGCAGGAACACCTTCCTCATTCCATTTCCCTAACACTACCTAAGAAAAGAGCGTGGCGCCAATGAAAACAGCTATTTACCACGAGGTGTTAAAACTCTGCCTCCCAACCAACTCTGACATTTAAAGGTCATCTGTTTCATGCAAGATATAGTGTCAGAGCAGGCAGAGCCATCAGCCCAAACATTGTTACAGGGTTTGTTTTACATTTTAATATTTCCAGGTCATTTGGATTCTTCGAGGCCCATAACTTCCCATTAGGGGACGTCAATTTATGCACACTCTATCATTTAACTTTGTCATCACCTACAAGAAACATTTTGTCTATCCTTGGTCTTCCTTTCCTCTGCCTTTCCCCCTTGCCTCAGTGGGCAGTGAGGGCCCCCAGCATGGTCTGTTAGCAAAGCCATCACTTTGGAGACAAAGCAGGCACCAGGACAGGACCAGTTTCAGCCTTTCCCAAGATGACTGCAATACTTTTCTGTTAAACCCCTGAAACCCAACTTCAAAAGATTACTTTTCTTTCTTGCTTCTGTATCACCCCATTTCCCTGGGTATTTTCCCCACATTCAGGTCTTTGTCACTTCCTCTTATGTCACAGGGATGCTGCAGATTTTCAGGTACTGCAGGCAGCTCTTCTTTAATCAGAGAGTCACAGAATATCCTGAGCTGGGAGGGACCCCCAGGATCACCCAGGGCAGCCCCAGCCCTGCCCAGACACCCCAACAACCCCACCCTGGGCATCCCTGGCAGCTCCTGGAGCTCTGGCAGCCTCGGGGCCGTGCCCATTCCCTGGGGAGCCTGGGCAGTGCCAGCACCCTCTGGGGAAGAGCCTTTCCCTGATCTCCAGCCTGACTCTCCCTGGCACAGCTCCAGCCATGCCCTGGCTCCTGTCCCTGGTCACTGGAGAAAATACATTGATCAGACATGTTTGGTGTTGCTGTAACACTGAATGTGGTCTCCCACCAAATTCTTCCTTCTTTTGCTGCAGACTTTTGCTTTGATATTCCTGTCATGAGCCTGTCTGCTCTGGGATGCTTTTCCTTGGCATGAAGCTGGAGCACATGGAGTGCTGATGGCTGTGCCTGCACTGCCCCAACACCTTCCTCACTGCCCAGGGCTCACCTAGACCAGCCTCCTGTCCTGAGACAGGATAATGATATTTTGTATCCTCCCCAGTTATGTGCGTCTATGCTGTTCTTAAAAACCACCATGGACAGAGATTCCCTCCACAGCCTCTTCAAGTGCCTGACAACAAAATTTCTTCACCCTTCTTGCTGTGAGTTAACCCAGCGGCTGTTGCAGTGTCCCTGAGGACACACACACCAGCTCAGTGTTCCCTGTGTGATAACCCACGGACCTTTGGAATATCACTGTGCCCCTTCTTGTCTTGCCCACACAAAACATGCACATCCAGCCCCTCCAACCATTTCATTCTCGATTCCATTGCTGTCTCCTGCACCTCACTTAAGGTCCATATTCCTACAGCTCAGTGCTCAGCTCTGAGGATAGCCCTTCCATCACATTCCTGGGCAGTACCAGACCAGCTCAGATAATTCCCTAATCCCTCATCCATAACATACCTATTAACACATTCTAGAATAAGATTCTCTGTTTTCTTTATCAGTAATACTTGGGCAATGTGTTTTATTGATGACAAATACCCTGAGATACTCAATGATCAAAAATCCTGAGATTCCCTTCAGCTGGGCTGCCTAGTGAATAACACGTAACATAATGTTGTGCATGATACCTGGAAAACCTCAGGAGAAAAGGAGCTGCCAGGAGTGCTGGGCTGGGGTTTCTCCACACAGACAACAAAACACTGTCTCTGAAGCTCCTGGTTGTAGCCACACAACATCAAAGCACACCTGGAAGATCACCTTACATTGATTTTTCCCCTTCCCATGCCAACAGACTGTTCAGGATGCAGGAATGCCCTGTTCTTTATTTTTCCTTGCTTTCTTTTAAATTAATTAAGTTCCTGAAGTGGAAGAGTGCTGGTGCATTAGTTGCTAGTTAGTTGTTACCAATTACATTTTGCCAAGACCTGGTGGAACTTGTATCTTTGATCTGATATTTTGGGGAAAAAAATCCTGCATTAGTTTTGGTAAGAAAAGCACAGTCTGGGTTAAAGAGCTTGTAGAAACACACAGAATGACAGATTTACTCTAAATTTTTTCTTATTTTGTTGAAGAGCAAGAGTTGTGACAATAAGGAAGAGGCCTATGAGCCAGCAGATCAAGTAGTTTTAACTTCAGTAACTAAAGCTCAGATCCCTACAGCTCAGAAACTGAGTGCAATACAAGTACTGTGCAGTTACCCAATTACAGGGACGAGCAGTCACAGTCTGGGAGGAATAAACTTCAAATAAACTGCCACAAATTCGGGGGATGGCACAGTGGAAATCCCAGTCATGGGAAACACCCTTGTGGAGGTTGTGAGTGTGTTTTTGAGTATTACCCAGCCCTCAAAACAAATTTCTCATGGGTTTGCCTGGCTAAATTCTGAGCCCTGCTCTTGGGCTCACTGTGGTGCTGAAGCCAGACTGTGCCACGGTGCTAAAACCTGAAGACAGATCTTGTTTGAAGCAGCCTAAACTTCAAACTACACACCTAAACTGAGGTTATGGAATCCTGTTCAGCCTGAGGAAGAGATGAGTCCAGAGAGACCTTAGAGGCCCTTCCAGTACCTAAAGGGGCTCCAGGAGAGCTGGAGAGGGACTTGGGACCAGGACCTGGAGTGCTAGGACAAGGAGCAATGGTTTCCCACTGCCAGAGGGCAGGGTTAGACAGGATGTTGGGAACGAACAAGTGGTGAGGCCCTGGCATGGACTGCCCACATAAGCTGTGGCTGCCGCCTCCCTGGAAGCGTCCCAAGGCCAGATTGGATGAGCTTGGAGCAGCCTGGGATAGTGGAAGGTGTCCCTGGCAGGGAATGGAACGAGACGGGCTTTAAGGTTCCTTCCCACTTAAACCGTTCTGGAATTCCGCGATCCCTGTGTGTCGTGAGTAGGAAGAGCCATGGGCACAGCAGTCATCCCAGAGGGCCGCGCCTCGGAGCGCTCCCGACCCCGGGGATCCTGGTGGGCCCCGATCCGTGAGGGGATCCCGAGGGAAGGCCGCGCCCGCCGCCGCCGCCAGAGGGCGCCTGCGCTCAGCAGCCCGGGCCGGTGGTGGCGGCAGCGAGGCCGGCCTGCCCGGGTGGGACACCGGGACACCGGGATTCCCTTCGCCAGTCCCGGGGAATGCCGGCGGCAGCACCCCTCCCTGCCCTGCCCGAGCACGGACACCGGCATGTGGGATTCGGGATTCCCTGCGCCAGTCCCGGGGAATGCCCGCGGCAGCGCCCTGCCGAGCACGGACACCGACAACGGGATTCGGGATTCCCTGCGCCATTCCCGGGGAATGCCGGGGTAGCGCCCCGCCTTGCCCTGCCCGAGCACCGACACCGGCATTCGGGATTCCCTGCGCCAGTCCCGGGGAATGCCCACGGCAGCGCCCTGCTCTGCCCGAGCACCGATAACAGGATTCGGGATTCAGGATTCCCTGCGCCAGTCCCGGGGAATGCCCACGGTAGTGCTCTGCCCTGCCCTGCCCGAGCACGGACACCGGGATTCGGGATTCCCCGCGCCATTCCCAGGGAATGCCCGGGGCAGCGCCCCAGAGCCCGGACGCGGCAGCCTGGCCCCAGCAACCCAGAGGTTTTCCTCTTTCTCCTGCACCTTCTTTGGAAAGGGGCTGAATGGAGGCACAGTGGCTCGTGGTACAGCTCAGAGCACTATTTTTTTCCAGAATATTGGAAGATCAGTCAGCTCTCGGTTCAAATTGGCCAGAAACAGTGAATCCAGAAATTCATGGTTGACACCATTGGTGCATTCCCTGAAAAGGGAAGTTTAAACACGCCACCCGTTATATCAGAAGAAGAGGGGAAGGCAGGACTTTGTTCTTCTCCTGTCTCCAGCTCTTTGCTATAATTTGAACATGGTGTTTGAAAATATTTTCAACAGTTACTGAACAAACCAGGTACTCAAAATCCACTGAAAACTGTAGGTGTAGGGAGCTCTGCTTCCCCTCTGCCACAGATCAGTTTGCTAAATTTTTGCCTGGACAGCTTTAGAGTGTCCTTTGAAGTGAATGCTTTGTCCAGTGTGTGAGAAATGCTCATGTTGGGAACTGTAGCCTTTAACAGGTAACTTTTATAGTTGGATTTCTGCCAGCCTGCTTTGGCAGCCACGGTGCAAAGTCTGTCCAGGAGCTCCCTGGAGCCCTAATGCACAGATTGTTGCTATTTATTGCTCTGCTTGATAAAAATCCCAGAAAAATCCATTCAGGAATAAAATAATATGCAGACAGAGCTTTTGATAGGTACCCTTTCCAATACAGAGTGGAAAAAAAAAAAAGAGAAAGAGAGAAAACATTTTTGGGTATTAAAAAAGCTAGGAAAATGAACACAGAGCTTGGGCAAGCGCTACATGTGGTTGAGAAAGAGCAGGTGAGGCTGGGTTGGTCCTAGAGCCAAGAACAAGATTGATGTTCAGTCCCTCCTGCACACGAGGGACAGAGGACTCTGCCTTTGTACATAACCAAAACTGCACTGATATTCTCTGTCTCCATCAGCCTTTTCTCCTCTCACAGACAACAGATGCAAGACTCACATTTGTAAAGGCATTACTTTTTTCACTGGAGACTTTCCTTCCCTTGAAGGCTAATTGAGATCAAAAGCGCTCAAAGCACTGCTGCAGTTCTTGACTCACACCTCACTCAGGAAAAATTGTCACTAGCTTTGGTCCAGGCCCACCCTGTGTACACAACATTTTAATTGCATCCATTTAAGGAGGGAGTAAATCCTGACTGAATGGCCAGGAAGCACTCTGTTCCAGGTCTATATGACAGAAAGCTGCACGTGGATAAAAATGTCAAAGATGTGCCTAGGAATGAGGTACAAGAGCATAAAAAACCTTTTCCCAATCTGATGGAAATGCCACCTTGTCTTGATTTCCAAAGCCAGGTGTCTGCTAAGGAAGGCGGGAGCCTCCCTGAAATGGAAAATGTAAACCCCCCTCCTTCTGAATTGCTATAAATTTTTAATTAAGAGGCTATCAGGTAATGATATGGGAGCAGGAATAACAGTTCTTTACTAGGGAAGAAAATAAAAGGATAAAATAATCAATGCAGCAAACTAAACCAACACTGCCAGAGTCAGAACCCAACCTGACACCCTGTGGGTCAGGGTGCTGGCAGCAGTCCCATTGGAATTGTGGCTCAGCCCTCCTGCAGTGTCAGGGGTGGTTCTGCTGGAGCAGGGATCCTGGAGAAAGGTGCAGTCTCTCCTCTGAAGATCCAGTGGCAGAGGCAGCTGCTGTTCCTCTGGGAAATCCAGTGGAGAAGCTGTGCTGGTGTTCCAGAATCTCCAGATTATATCCAGGTAGGAATGCTTGGTTCCTCCCTCTGGGCTCACATCTCCCAATGGGATGCTGTAGTTCTTATCAGCCATGCAGGGACATTCAATAGCTGTTATCAGCAGGTGTCCCCCTGAGGGAGGATTGGGTGTGGAAGAGATAAGGGAAACTGCCCACTGAACAGAAGACAGCTGCCATACAGATGGCAAAGAGAATACAACTTGTTTGGCAATCCAGGACACAGCTTCTGTCACAAGTTGTGAGTGGGAGGAAAATGGACACACATGGACATGTGATTTTGGTTATTTTCTTGTGGCAGCCCCTTAACTGGAAGTTGACACATACCTACTAGTGATAATTGGCAATATGAATCAACACCAGGGCTTAAGTGTTAACAGACCCAAATTACACCTTGGTTCTGGAATCCCAACAAAGTCCTTGGCGAAAATAAAAACAATTAGATCCATTTCTAAACTGTCACAGATCTGTGAATGCAGATATTGCACTGAAGCAGCTCCTTGCCTTCCTATTACCTAAATTTATGAGTGATTAACTTAAGCCCAGTCAAAATAAATCTGCAATAAAGAAAAAACAAATGTTGAGTGGGTTTTAAAACCCCATTTTAAGCCATTCTCCATCTCCACAGACCATGGATACTTTGTTCAATGTGTAAGCCTTGCCATTCTGGCAGCACCCACACTTTTGCAGGGACAGATGCACTGGTCAGACCAGGTGACTGCACACACAGGAGGAGGCTTGTCTTGGTTTGAACAGACAGGTGTCTGCTAAGAAATGTCGCAGACATCTCTTTGTGAAAAAATCCTCTCTTTAGGATTTTTCCTTCTGAGAAGCTGTGGCCTCAGAACCAGACATAAACAATAGGTTATCTGCTGCTGTGGAATGCAACGAGTCCATCTGGATTGGCCCAGCTTGGATGTCTATAATTAATGGCCAATCCAGAACTGAGCTCGCTCGGACACAGTCGGAGAGAGCGGCGTTTGTTATCATTCTTTACTTTTCTTTCTTAGCTTGGCAGCTTCTGGAAGTCTTTCCTTCTTTTTCTTTTAGTATAGTTATAGTGTATGTATATATCTTAGAATAATAAATCAAGCCTTCTGATCATGGAGTCAAGGATCTTGTCTCTTCCTTTACCCAAGAACCCTTGTGACCACCATCACAAAGAAAGGCAGGAGCCTCCCTTGAAATGGAAAATGTAAACCCCTCCCTCAGAATTATTTTGAAATTAAGGGGCTCTCAGGCAAAGGCATGGGAATAGAAATACCAGTTCTTTATTAGGGAAGAAAAAAAAAAAATTAAAAATGCAGTAATACAAACCACTGCCAGAGTGAGAGCAGGCCCTGCCCCCTGTGTGTCAGGGGGTGGCACAGCCCCATCCCATGGGGGCTCAGCCCTCCTGCAGTGCCAGCTGTGCTGCTGCTGCAGCAGGGATCCTGCACAAGGGGGGAGTTTTCCTCTGCAGCTCCAGGGCTGCTGCAGATGGGCCTGGGCTCCCTCTGGCAATGCAGGGCAGCAGAAAGCTGCTCCTCTGGCAATGCAGTGGGCAAAGGCTGCTGTGCTGCTCCAGGCTCAGATTGGATCCAGGTAGGAATGCTTGGCTCCTCCCCTGGGCGCAGCATCTCCCCATGGGATGCTGGAATTGGATCAGCCCTGCAGGGACACTCAGTGGCCATGGACAGCAGAGATCTCCTGGAGGGAGGATTGGCTGTGGGAGAGATAAAGAAAACTGCCCCATGAGCAGCAGAGAACTGCCCCACCTCTGACAGATGGAGACAGAACACACAGCCCTAAATCATATCTTACAACCCAGGACAGGGCTGTCAGCTCCAGGAGAAAAATCAGGGGGATTGGTACAAGTTCTGCTCCATCTTTTTCTAATTAGCACCTTATTGTGCAAAGTAGGAAAGAACAAACACTGGACCAGTCAGCTGGATTAAGGGACACTGTGCAACTCACCCACGTTTGTAAATGGGATTTCTGTGCAGTCATGGTTGGAAAATGGAGGCTCAGTGTTTTTTGTACACAGTGAAAATAAAAATGAAAAGTTTTATTCTGGGCATATCATGGCCTTGCTCACAGGGATGCTAGAATTGCTTCCAATATCTTGAAGTTGCTGGCCCAAAAATTAACTTTTTTGTTCATCATTCTGACTGTAAGGATCGTCTTTGATTCTGTGAATTATTTCAAAAGCAAAAAGAAATAATATTTGGTTCTTTGATCTTATTTTCAAGCAGTAATGTCATGGAAGAAGGCTGGAAATGCCTTTCCTTGACAGGGAGAGGAAACTGTTCAGTCCAGAAAGTTGGTGTATTTGGTAAATTTGAAAGCCTTTGCCTTGCCTCAGTGGTGACAGCAGAGCCACAGAGACCATTCAGTAAATTACAAAGGAGATGATTTGGTTAATGAGGGGGGATGATTTCATTAGTCACACATTTTGATAGATTCCATAGCCATGGACGAGCAAAAAACACTTTTAAGAGTCCCAGCATCACACCATCTCACAGAGACCTCTGGCTTCACACACACCTCAGCTGGCCTGGGAGCACGGAATGCTCTCCCTCTGAGGCTGCTGGTGCCCCTGGAAAGCTGGAGAGGATCTGCCAGAGATGTTTTGTGGAGCTGCACAGGTGTTGTGGCAGTTCCTGGGCTGGAATCCTCCCCCACAAGGCACTTTACAGCACTGGCCTTTTGGAATGTGGAGCCAGAAGGAAACACTTGGAAACACTTGCTGGCACTTTGCCTCAGGCTCTGAGAAGATATCAAGTGCCCAATAGCCATTAATTTCTCACTTGAATATCACTGGAGCACACGTGGGGGCTGTGCAGCCCCTGCAGAGGGTACACCAGTGCTCAGCCTTCCTTAGGAACAAACTCTGAAAAGGGGCAATTTTAAAACAAGATGTAAGAATTTTTTCCATTTTGCAGAATTCAGATAGATCTGAGTTGCAGGTGAAGATGCTAAAAATAAGAAAAATAGCTTTGTAAGACAGGCAGAAGATTCAGTTATGCAGTGAAACAGGATAAATGTGTCTTAGATGAATATCAGACAGGGCTTTGTCTACAAACAATAATATTTTTAGCCTGTTAGTTTCATGGAATTGCCTTTCAAATCCTAACTTCAGGCCAACCTGTCTTCAAGGCACTAAAAATTTTGCAAGCTCTGTTGGGCCAAGAATGCTGCTTCTGTATCATAGCAGCAGTTAGAAAAGAAATGCACAAAGATTATTTATAGTGTGAGCATGTAGGCACAACTATCATTAAATCCATACTCAGAAAAATAACACTTGATTTGCTCCAGATGCAGGTGAGTTGCTGGACCTAGTGCTTTACAAGATGCTGATCCTGGGAGCTGAGGGTGATTTCAGTGCCTGGTGTCACCAGAGAACCTGAAGTCTGCAGGATCCAAATGTCTGAGAGTTTAAACCCAAGCCTGCACTTGTGCACAAAAGCAAAAAACGATCATAGAATGCTTTGGGTAAGAAGGGACCTTAAATCTCATTTTGCTCCAGTGCCCAAGATTTCCCATAGGAAATCTTTTCCATAAGGATCGCCGTGGCTGTGTTTGCTGTGCTAAGAGCACCTTTGGCAGAACCAAACAGCATCAAATACACCAGGGAAGCCTCACAGGGTGTTCAGGGCACTTGAGCACATCTGGATCTGCTGGACCTCCAGTGGTGGGCAGCTCCTACAGCTGAGACCTGTAGGTACAACCCAGCTGCAGCTGGGAGAGGGAATTCCAAAGGCAGCCTCTGTGTCCCTCCCTCCTCTTCACAGGCTCTCACAGCAGCAGGTTCTGGGCATTCATCTCAGTGACTGGAGCCTTTACAGAATGGAAAAAACAAAACTGTCTCCCAGCTCCATGTTTGAAGGAAATCTGAATCCCTTACAGAGCAAGAATGCGTGATCCCCTTTCCTCCTCTGTGCTGTCTAGTGTGTGTACAATACTGAATCAGCCCTGCTTGTCTGCAGGAACTGATGTTCTGTTCCAGCAAGGGACATGGCAAGGGAGTCATGCTCTGGCTGCTGCTTCTCTCTTCAGTCTCTGCAGGTGGTGGACAGCAGCAGAGAAAATATTCTGTGTTACAGGAATAAGCCAAACAGAAATGGATTTGTGGTCACAAACCAACAGGTTGCTCACAAACAAACAAACAAACAAACAAAAAAAAAGAGGTTAAGACAAACAGAACTGACACCCTCCAAAGAAAAAAAAAAAAAAGAAAAATCCAGAAAACCAACCAATCAATCCAAAACCCAACAGCAACAACAAAAAAACCCCAAACAAACAACAACAAAAACCCATAAAACACCAATCAAACAAACAAACAAACAAAAAAAAAAAAAAAAGAGAGAGAAAAAGAAAAAGAGAAAAAAAGGTAGCAATTAGCATTATCCTGGTGGCCACTGGAGCAGGGGAGGAGCCCCTTCTCAGGGTCTGTGGGACAAATAGCCCAGGGTTTCTGCCCACCCATCTAATGGGGCTTGTCTTTGAACTGCAAATACAAATCTAAATACACATTGATTCCCAGCTCTGGGTTTGAACATAAAGGCCCAGAAAAGAAAGGCATTAGGTGGAAATGGGAAGCAGGCATCCCTTCTGATCTGCCAGTAGCACCATCATCTTCCCAGTGAGCTGTCTGGAAAACTCTGGGCCCCCAAAGAGTAATTTCAGTATAAGTATTTCCCATAATATTATGCTTTCCCAGAAGTATTTCTTTCATGGTAAGAGAGCCATGACATTCCTAACAAGGAAACATCTGCCTTGGTATTGAATACTTTTGTTTATAGAAACAAGTGAGAAAGAAAACAGAAGTCAGGAGCCCGAGTTGCAGAAGTGAAAACTGTATTTCTTCTCCAGTCACCCTGATCTCTAAATCATCTGAAGGCATGGGCAAAGCAGCTGAAATGTGCCTGGAGATTTATGAAGCATTGCCTCATACCCAGCTGCTTTGTTGCCCTCATGCACTACATTATCATTTGGCTGCATTTTCCACTCCACACAATCGATTTTAATTTTCAGTGGAGTGTTAGCGTCAGAATATGAGTGCCACAAAGATTTATCCATCCCCATCTACATCTTGAAAAGGTTCAAGCTATTCAGTTACTAAAATATGCTCTAAGAGCATATTTAAAGAGCTGGGAGGTTTGCACAGTTTGAAGGCCTCTAGCAGCACCCTTGAGAGCACCTTTCATTTTTGCTGATTTCCTAAATGAGGATGGAACAGTCACGGCCAAGGCTGGACCCAAGTCCTGCAGGAAGATGATGTTTACTTGAAACATTCAAATTATTTAGCCCAGGAGGCTGGTTTGAATCATGCCCTGATGAAGGGGCAGATTTTGGCTCAGTGGAGGGAGATTGTTCATTCTATAATGAAACCCTTTCTGCAGAGAAGCCCCTTTGGAGACAGCCTGACTTTCAGGAATTCCAGCATGACTGTTCTAGCATTTCCTCCCTGGCCTGTGAGCACCACATCTTTGCAGCAGCACTGGGGAGGGAGTAAAATCCCTTTCTACATGCCTCTTTCCCCTGAAAAATTACCCAGAGTTGGGAACCCCGTGCATTAAAGCGTCTTGGACCATCTCACTTCAATTCCATTGCCTGTGAGAACAAATCCCAGCTTTGCCATGGCTGACACTGGGTTTGTGCCCATTGTTCTGCTCTGGATTACACACTGCTCCCAAACCACAGGCTGCAGAGCCCAGGGATCCTGATGTTCAGCACTTCCCTGCCATTTGCATCTCCTTCTCTTTGGCACCCCTTGAGGACACAACTCAAGTGATTTTCTGAGCTTGGTGCCACAGTTCACACAGACAGGGCAAGCACAAATTTGTGCTGTAACTCAAGACACTGGGTGGAAGGTGAGGGACAGCCCAGCCAGGGAGCCATTGGGAAAGAGTTGTCTGAGGGGGACAGCTCCTGCAGTCCCTTCTGCACAGGAGGAGCTAGGAATCCTTCATTTGTTGAAAGATTTCTCCAATAACTAACTCAAGTCCCTTGCAGTAAGCAGTCTGCCATCTCAAAGTTACTTCACTTTGTTGCCAGGAGGGGAGAAAATCTAATTCACTGCCTATTGTTATCCCTGCCTTTTTCTAGGAGAAACAGACTGTCCTGTGTCTAGACCAAATTTATGACTCTATTATTGCTGCCGCAGTGGCAAAGCCAAACTTCTGTAAACAGCAAGGAACAGAAACCCAGGACAGAGATAAATCCAACTCGTAATGTCATGTTTAGCCCACCCGCTCACTGGTGACTTGGAGATTTCTTCTGTCCCTGACTCTTGCCTTTCCTTTCTGTTTTAAGCACAATCTGGAGCTCTCCTCATGTGTCAGGACCCAGGACATTCCTCTGGCTGCCCTGGAGAACTCAAGACCCTGGCAGGGGCTCAGAGACCTTGGCACGGAGTCAAAGACACCTGTGCCTTTGATTTTAACCCATGGAAACAATTACCAACTTGTGTGAAGATCTACAAGCCACAAGAGTTTGAGTAGAATGATAGTTAATTTGTCACAGGGTGAAAAAGTAGAATTTTGGGGTTTTAGAATGGGGGTTCAAGAGGCAAGATGGAGGAATCTGGGTGTGTCCTGTCCTTCTCCTTCTTCTTCTTCTTGTCCTCCATCTTCTGCTGTGATGGTGACACTTTTGGATTGGTCTAGAGTAGAGACAAACTGTCTAATGTGGGTGATAGGTATTGGAAAATTATTGTAAATAAAGTACATGTAGTTTTTAGTATAAAAAGATCACACCACCCTGAGGGCGGTCAGTGTGCCTCAACCTGACCTGCTGGACAGATCTCAGCAGGTCAGAGAAAGAATGTTAGAGATAAGAGAAAATAAACAACCTTGAAAAGCAGAACAAACTAATCTCGACTTCTTCTTTGGTCGCGGGGCTGGGAAAAAAGAGACTTTCTAACACCTCGGGTCATCTCAACCACAGAAACCTGAGACCCACCCCCAGAGATGAATGAGCACATGGAGGGCTGGCCCTGGCTGGACACCAGATGCCACCAAGACTCTGGGAAAGGCCTGAGCCAGCACGTACATGGAGCAATCCATGAGGTCATTCCTTAGGCTCATTCCCTCACGTCCATGGCTCTTTCACAGCGTGGGCTCTGGAAGTACACAGGAAGACAATTCTTGCCCTGAGAGATGTAGGAACAAATCTGTGGAGTCATCCCAACCATCTTCTCTTTGGGGATGCATCCTGTGCTTACAGTCACGTGTTTTATCCAGGCCTGCTCCACAGGGCATAAATCCTGGAATGGAGCAGTTTTACCTGCCTGCTCTACCTGAAGTGGCATTAGAAAAGTTCTGACAATTTCTGTAATTTTTAATACACAGTGAAATTTAGAAAACCCAGATCAAGAGTTATATTCTTTCTGAACAGGTAACAGCAGAAAGATTCTCCCTGGAAAATCTAGAACAAAGTCTCTTAATATCAGAAAATAAAAATCCTCTTTTACAGTGATAATTGAAGCTATTTGTTGCAAGAAACTTGAACTTGAAATGAAAGTAGAAATAACATCCTGGTCATATACTTCATTGGAGAATTTCAGCTTGCAGACAGGAAGCAAATACTTTCTACAACTCAAACCAATAGCAGGTTTCCTGAAAAATATAGCTCCTTTCCACACAGTTGCCATCAAGAACTATTTTTAAAACTCACTATGAAAAATTGTAGCTCAGTGTTGTTTTACAGGAGAACTGAGAATTCCCAGTGAGTGGTATTCATCATCTGGTAAGGAAGGAAATTTTTTTTACCAAGGAACATTTTTCACTCTTTTTGTTGTCATCTTTGGCCTCGCCAGACAACTTTTTGCTATAGCTTTAACACATCTAGTATGTGGTTTTAATGAGATTTATGTGCAACTTGGAGTCCTTAGGAAAAAGAAAAGATGATGTAATGATGCCTCAGGTTTTAGCTTTTATATTTTTCAGATTCTGTGCTGCTTTAGTGTGTGGGTCTGGGCTTCATATGAGGGGATGGTGAGCTCTCTGCACAGAGCAGGGAGACAAAACAATTCCTGCTCTAGCTGGGCACCAAGGACAAATGATCCAGATCTCAGGCCCAAGAGCACAAACAAAGTGGGCTGGAGAGAGAAAAACAAGAAGGATGGGACTTGATGGGCTGGAGCTGTAATTAGACAATTAACTCAAATATGCAAATGGAGCAGAACTTATAAAAGTGAGAGACCCCATGAGTGGTTGTGCATTTTTGTGAACATTTTGGGTTGTGCTGCCCAAGGTGGATCCATTGAGGCCTTTTAATAAATCCCTGCTTTATTCTTTAGCTCTGTCTAGTCTCTGTTCTAGGTCAGCCTTCACAAAGCATCAGTAGCTGTGCAAGGAAAACTGGAGGTACTTTACTCTCAGCCAGTTCCCTTCCCTGTATTCTGAGCCCACCAGTGCTGTTTGGAAGGCAGGAACTTGGCCCATCTCCAGAGCTGCATTTCTGCCAGCAACAGGAGCACATCAGCACAACACTGCCCAGTGCAGGCTGTGAATGGGTCAGTTCAAACAGGGTACCTGGAGTAACAGCTTCTGTTGGTCTGTAACAGGGATCACACCAGCAAATACCCATCCCCCTGGTCCTTCACCACTAACCAAGAGCCAGCAATGCTCTGAATTATCCCCTGAGGCCTGAGAAGCACCGGGAACAGCACTGCCAGCTGGTCAGGGAGGGGATCCAGCCCCTCTGCTCAGCCCTGTGAGGCACATCTGCAGTGCTGTGTCCAGCTCTGGCTCCTCAGCACAGCAGGGACAGGAGCTCCTGGAGCTGAGCAAGGGCCTGGAGCATCTCGGTGCCCAGGAAAGGCTGAGGGAGCTGGGGCTGCTCAGCCTGGAGAGGAGCCCCAGCTGAGAGGGGCCCTCAGCCCTGGCTGTCCCTGTGTGCAGGAGGGGCAGAGCAGGGCCCAGGCTCTGCTCCCTGGGGCCCAGCAACGGCATCAGAGCCACGGGCAGGGACCGATGCCCAGGAAGTTCCACCTGGACAGGAGGAAGAAATTCTTCCCTGTACAGTGACCATGAATTGGCTGCCCAGGGAGGGTGTGGAGTCTCTCTCACTGGAGACATTCCAGAACCATCTGGATGCAATCCCATTCCATGTGCCCTGGGATGGCCCTGTGTGAGCAGGAAGGTGGGACCAGATGCCTCACCATGATCCCTTTCAGCCCGACCCATTCTGGGATTCTGGAGTACAGCATTCTATGTTTCTGCCTCAACATTTTCTCTTTCTGTCTGCTTTATCATTTATGCATTGCAATATATAAAAGATGCTTCTGTGCACAACAAAGACACTTAAACCAGGAAACAACACATGAGGAATTTAGGCAAGTTGCCACATTTGCTGAGCTACTGTTCACTAGACCACACTCACTAAAATCCATAAATTGAGTGCTTAAAGTTTAGGCAATGCTAAGTGCAGAGTGATGCAGTTTAGCTGAAGACATTTCAATGAGGGATGAAGAAAGGCAGAACCATCATGGTAGAGAACGTGCACATGATAATCCCCATGACTGTGGTGCATGCTGTGGGATATCCTGGACGTCCTGCTGGCCAGAGTTGGATGCCTAAATCAATACTCCAGGGAGAGCCAGTCCTGAGAGGGAGGTGACAAGATTGCACTGAAAGCAGTACAACAAATGCCAGCAGCAGCACTGTGACTCCTGCCCTGGGAGGCTGGCACAGCCTCCTGTCTGTCACCTGGCCAAAATGATTGATCCATCAAAGAACAGCTGAGTTTTGCAAATGTTGCTCACTGATCAGGTTTTGGGCTGGGATTCCTGAATTACACTTTGCTCTTGACTCTCTTTGGGAGACTGTGAAAGTTGGTGAGGGTTGGATTCACAGCAGCCTTGGCTGGAATCAAACTCCTGAGTCATGTGCCTGAGGTTTCCAGAGCAATGGATCATCAATGGAGCCAGATGGGCCAGAGCTTCAGGGCCTGGACAAGGATTTTGGGAACAACATATTTTGAGGGAGCAATAGAGTGATTGGGGAAACAAAAATGTACTTTTCCAATCTTTCCTGCCATCTGATGTTTGGTTGAGTCATAAATATGTTTTAATACAGGGCTGCTGCATTTCAAATACTTTGCTTGATTAGGAGGAAAGCCCAAATGTCTTAACAATTAAGAACCATTCTGCTCAAATATTCCAGAGCCCCACTCTGCACTTCCAGGGAAATTTGAGGTGCTTATGTTCAAGATCAGCAGGCAAACCATGCATAAAATGGGCAGGGGGTGGTGGGGCACCCAAAGGCACCTTTCCATTTCTCCAGTTGTGGAGATCTCTTGGGAATGCTAGGAGAAGATTGCCTGTGCACACCCAGCAATCCCAAAAGGTGACACAGTTTAGGAGAAATATTCCTTCTTCAACAAGCAGCTAGGTGTCATCTTCCTCAGCCATTTCCCACATTCCTGATTATTTTTGACTTCTGTTCGTTCATTTTTATCTTTCTGCTTCACAGTTTTTCCTTTGAATGTTGCTGCTCTTCCTTTAGCTTTCTCATAACTTTAAATGATATCAATGGTGTTGAGGATAATCTGCAACACTGAAGAGGATCCCAGGTTGCAGTAATATCCCTGGCAATTGTTTTAAAGGACAGGAATGAGGGCAGAAGATGGAACAAGAAGCCACATCTGTCCTGGACAAACAGTGCTGGTTTTCTTTGCCAAAAATGCAACCTTCAAAAGGAAGGCTTCATGAGAGTGATCTTGGATAAGGAAAAATAATACTCTTATGGAAACGCTAAATATAGTGAGAGGAAACCAGGAATAAGGGTGGCCTGCCTGGGGAGCAGGAGGAGCTGGTAAGGCAGATTGTCTTTCTGCCTGAAGATATTTGATGTAATTTATCCCATCTGCAAGCACTTTGTGCACTCATGCTGTGGGGGAACCAGTTATCGATTTCTCTGGGTCTGGATTGAAGGCACTGAGCCAGTAATTCATGTTGGGACTCAGGTGTTTATTATTCCTTATCAGTAAAACAGTCTCACCACGGTGAGTTCTGCAGCTTTTCATTAGAAGGCACAAAATGGCCAACAATCTCTTGGTACAAGACCTTTTAAGACTAAACTACCCAATTAAGAACTGACACCTGGATTATTTTCCCCTTTAGCCCAATAACTGATCCCACAGAGCCTGCAATGTGGAATTTCTGCCCAATTACAAAATTCCACCCAAACCCATGGAGAAGGAGGAAGAAGAAGCCTGAAGAAGCAGCCCAGGACAACACCCTGTGCCCTCCATCTTGCTTCCATTCACAACATACTAAAAATCCCAAAACCTCAATTTCTCACCAAGGGATACACCTACACTACTCTCTATAATCTGTTTCACACTTGTGTGGATTCCAGTCTATCTTGAAGTCTGGGAAACTTTCTCCATGAATGAGGGTCAAAGTCAGTGCTCCCCTGGGGGTCAGGGCACCCCAGAGCAGAGAGAGAAATATTCCCAATGCCCTGGGTTTCCACATCATGCAAAACTCCATTCTGGGGATTATCACATTATTCCTCAAAAAGTTCTGTCTCACTGATGACTTGGTGCTGTTGCTCAAATCCTTGCCAATGGCTTGGAGAAGCAAAGGACTAAGAAACCACTGAAACTCCAGGCTGAAGACAAGTTCATAATCACACCTTGAGATGGTTACACTCAGGAAACTCAAGATGTTTCCAATTGTCTGTCAAGAAAGACAGAAAGAAATGTAAAGCAACATATCCCACCCCCCCCAAACATTTAAGTCTGCAAATAGAATGGATAATTGATTATAAATAATCCAACAAAAAGCATCCACCCATCCCTTGGTCCCATCCTCAGTGCCATTAGGATCTAAAAAGTTTGGGTGTCTTCTCTGTAAAAAACACAGAAAATTACGAGTTTCTGGAAATTATTGCATTATGATCAAAAGTAGGCTCAAATAATTCTTTTGTATTTGAGGAAAGATTTAATGTCTGTGTAACTGAAATATTGCAAAATTAAATGGTTCTCCAGGCAGTGATATCTCTTCTTCTACCAGAAAGACTTTAAGGGAATGAAATAGTCTCTGTAAGGTTTTTAGAACAGTTGCAAAATTCTGATTTGACAAAAAGGTCCCAAACATGAAACTTGATTTTCAAGTTGAGAGAAAGATAAATTGCTTCAATTTTCATTCTTCCTTTATTTGCATTCTCTTCTCTGAAATTCCAACCACATTATTTACTTCAGTGCAATCCCAAACAAAGTTTTATTTATTGAGATGAAACAGAGCCATCTGCAAAAACAGTGTTTCAGACTATGAAATATGTTCCTTGTGTTCAAAGCAATGTTAATGTTTAAACCGACAAATGATGAAAAAGATGAAAATAGCCAAGTTTCCAGTTCTTTGCACTGAAATATCTTCCACACGTTTGTTATATAAATTGCAGAGGTACAGCTATGCTAATTAGTTTCTTCATTCCAGTAAGAAATTACAGAAAAGAACAGGTGGAAATAGACTTACACAAGATTGTGCTTGTTCCTGGGGGAAAATCAAGTTGTCTGGAGAATGTCTGAAGGGAACAGAGCTGGGGAAGGGGCTGAGGGAGCTGGGAGCCCCAGGAGAGGCTGAGGGAGCTGGGAAAGGGGCTCAGCTGGAGAAGAGGAGGCTCAGGGGGGACCGTGTGGCTCTGCACAGCTCCTGCCAGGAGGGGACATCCAGGGTGGAGGGTGGCTCTGCTCCTAGGGAACAGGGACAGCCTAAAATTGTGCCAGGGAAGGTTTGAGTTGGATACTGGGGGAAGTTTCATCATGGGTGTCCTAGTTTGAAAACAAACCAGCAGGAAATTCCAAGTCAGAACAATTTAATAGGAAAATTAGAATAAAGGCAGAAAACACTGGCTTAAACTACCAGAGTGAGAGCAGCCCCTGCCCCCTGTGTGTCAGGGGGTGGCACAGCCCCATCCCATGGGGGCTCAGCCCTCCTGCAGTGCCAGCTGTGCTGCTGCTGGAGCAGGGATCCTGCACAAGGGGGGAGTTTTCCTCTGCAGCTCCAGGGCTGCTGCAGATGGGCCTGGGCTCCCTCTGGCAATGCAGGGCAGCAGAAAGCTGCTCCTCTGGCAATGCAGGGGCAAAGGCTGCTGTGCTGCTCCAGGCTCAGATTGGATCCAGGTAGGAATGCTTGGCTCCTCCCCTGGGCGCAGCATCTCCCCATGGGATGCTGGAATTGGATCAGCCCTGCAGGGACACTCAGTGGCCATGGACAGCAGAGATCTGGAGGGAGTTACCAGGGATGAGTCATGAGGAGATAAAGAACACTGCCCCAGCTGTCTTTAACAGCTTGTGAAGATGGTGACAGATTACATAGTTTTGGTATCATCTTCATTTGTAACCTAAGACAATGGGAAGGGTGGTAAGGCATTGGAACAGCTGCCCAGAGAAACAGTGCAGGCTTTAAAAAACATGGATGTGGCACTGGGTGAACCGTGGTGCTGCGTCAACAGCTGGATTGATGATCTTGGATTTCTTTTTCAGCCCCAGTGGTTCAGGATCTATTCTACTTAATGGAAGATCAAGGGAAGACACAACAAAGTGAAAGGCAGCAGGTTGCAAACAGATGTTTTCTTACCTCAGTGATATAGATTGAAAGTCATACACATGAAATAAAACTAGTTAAGAACTGAAGAGCATCCTAAAAAGGGCTAGAGAGTCATAAGACTAACAGGAATATTTGTATTTACCAAGAAGAGGACAGACATTGAGAAGCTGACTGAGAAATTCTGGTCCCTGAGCTGAGCCCTCTCCAGGTTTCAGAGTGAAGCTCCTCAGACCTGGTGACAACCCCTGGGCTGGCTCAGTCCCTGGCCTAGGGCACAGCAGCCCATTTTATGGGTTTACAAGTTATGTGCCAGCTGACCCTTATGCTCTTTTGCATTTCTTCAGATAAGGAAAAGGCATTCCCTCTCTATCTGTATCATCTCCTGGGTCACTGATTTTGCAGTAGCACTAAGGTATAGTCTGGATTTCTTTTTTAGAAGAAATCCTATAAATCAGGTGGGTTGTGCTCCATTGGATGCACTCAGGTCTGGTCAGATTATTCAGAGCAAAATGGGGGACGTAAAAGAAACTCCTGTAAATTTGTTCCATGTAATTCAGATAAAAGAATTCATTTTCTATTCCTGATGCAGAAGTCAGAGAATTGAGAACAGAAGTATGTAATAAAAATGGCATGCACTGCAATAAAAGAAGTTAAGACCTGTGCACCACCTGAGGCTACCCCAAGCATAACCTGGAAATGGTTTGCTCTTCATTGCCCAATCATTCTTAAAAGTACATATTTGCCCACACCACGACCTTTAAATCTTATATTTCAAAAGAATAAAAAAAGTGGCATTTATAACTTAGCAAAGAACAAAATCAACATATTATATACATTAGATATTATCTACAAAGGATGTATCAGCCTTAACTCTGTGCTTATTACATATTTTATGATGTAATATCCCTCTTAGTTGACTTTTTTGGTTTTAATGCAGTTGGCATGGCTTGAGTATGGCTGCAGCAAAACACATTTTGATTCTTGCAATGTGTGAAGAAAAAATGCAAGACGAGATCAAAACATCAATGTTATCTGAATAAATCTGCAGTAGAGTTCATCCCTATTCACTGGGATTTAGCACCTGGGAGCACATGGAATGGTTTGGGTTGGAAGAGAGATTAAACATCATCCTGTTCCACCCTTGCCATGGGCAGGGACACCTTCCACTGTCCCAGGCTGCTCCAAGCCCTGTCCAGCCTGGCCTTGGGCACTGCCAGGGATCCAGGGGCAGCCCCAGCTGCTCTGGGCACCCTGTGCCAGGGCCTCAGCACCCTCACAGGGAACAATTTCTTACACCTTTATATGTAGGATGGATTTGTCAGCAGCAAAACCTCATGGAATCAGAATAATTACAGATGAAAACTAATGAACCCTGGTTAATCACCCAGTGGAAATGGCCCCAGACATTAGGACCATTGTCTCCCTCACAAGAAAGCAAAGAGCCTAGAACTGGATGTACTGATGTATTACCTCTGCACAGCTGTACTGCTACAGGTAAGTGCAGATTTTTGAAATCCAAGTCTCTACGGGAAAGAAAATTTTAAAAAAGAGAGCAAGAAATGGATGGTGTGTAAGGGAAAGAAAGGAAGAAACAGAAAGAAGGAAAGACCAGACACTTTTTTTTTTTTTTTGTAATTAATGTAAATCCCAGCAGATTAGAGAATCTATTGAATTCCTAGGAAGGAAAAGAAAGAAAATTTCTGAGTCCTTAGAAACAAAGATGGGGAAAAGAAACCCAGCTGCGAAGGTTTGTCTTTCTCCGCTTTCAGAAACCCTGAACTTGTTGCTCTCCACATCTCCACTCCTCATTTCCAAAACCTGGTACCTCCAGTGGCTCAGCCCCTTGGCAAGCAAGAGATGTGAATGGAAGTGACATTTCTGTTCCCAATTTCTAGTGTTAGCAGCCTCTGAAGGAGTTCAAGCTGCCCCAGAGGTGACTGGCACAGAGGTACAACTTCTGGCATCCTGACTGCCAGCGCTGGGGTGGATGTTTAAAGGAAAGGTTCCCTCATCCACCATGCCAACAATGCCACATGGAGCAAATGGATTGCCCTCATCACATCTCAGGGTGTTCTGTAGGATACTCCAAAAAGCTTCCTCCCAGGAAGCTTTTCTCCTTCCTCCCTTCACCTGTAAACACCAAGTACCAACCAGCAGATGAAGAGAGGCATTTTGGCTTTTCCTGATCAGTGGCTCAGCACTGGATGGTAGAGGGTGAATGGCGGGATAGGGAACATGTAACAAGTGATTTAGAGTGGCTTAAGGAAGGTGATGAGAATGATCCAGGCAGATCATGTTTTGAGGGTGCTCCTGAAAGAGACAGTTAACCAGAGGTGTCTTTGGAAGAAGCCACTCCTTGCTCAAGCACAGCAATGGGACCTTCCCACAAAACAGTCCAGGAGCAGGAATGTGGAATGAATGCATATCACAGACATATTTTATGAAAAATCCTCTTGCTAGGATCCTTTTCTCCCGAGACACTGAGAAGCCTCAGGAACAAAATGTAAACCACAATCTGCTGCTGTGGAATGCAACAAGTGTATCTTTGATTAATCTCATATAGTTATTTTTAATTAATAGCCAATCACAGTCCAGCTATCTCAAACTCTCTAGTCAGCACGAGATTTTATTATCATTCCTTTCCTTTGCTAGCTTTCTGATTAAATCCTTTCTGCTATTCTTTTAGTATAGTTTTAATATATCATTTTCTTTTAATATAATATATATCATAAAATAATAAATCAACCTTCTAAAACATAGAGTCAAGATTCTCATCTCTTCCCTTGTCCCAAGACCCCTGCAAACACCACCACACAAGGGCAGCTTCTGAAAACAAACCCTGTGCTTCTTCTTCCCCCCCTTGGCTCTCAGAACCAGCCTTAAAGGTGCAAAACTCATTTCTGGGCTAAACAGATGGGTGGGGAGACAAGCATCATAAAGTCACGCCAGGACATGCTCCCTGACTGATTTGTGGTCCTATCACAAGTCTGAAAAATCAACATCCAGAAGTGGACTAGGGAGCTCTTTGCTCCTCCACATTCCTTCTCCTGAGCTACGTGTTGTCTGCAGACAGACAGACAGCGGGACAGAGCTCTCCTTTGTTTTAGTTAGTTTTAGCTAGCTGAGGCAAAGAAATTCCCTGGACTGTGGGGGTTTTTTCCCTTTTCTTTCAACCTGTTTAAACCTGCTCTGGACTGAACACCCAGGGGAGCACCGGCAGCTCCACCTGTGGCCACTGGGCCGGGCCTGGCCTGCGACATTTCCAGCACCAGAGGGACTGATCACAGACTGAGTGAGCCCAGCTGCAACCCAGGGAGGGGACTTTTCTCAGTTTGTCATCTCTTTTGGAGCAGCAAGAGGTTTTATTGTTTAATATTGTTTAAGTTTTATTGTTTAATAAACAAGTTTTTTTCCACTTTTCTCCAAAGTGTTTTTCTCCAGGACCAGTTAGAAAGAGGAGCCAATTAGATCTGCTTTCCTAGAAGAGCCCCTTTAGGAGTTCTCTCCAAAATTTGCCCTGAACCAAGACAAATAGTTAGGTTCAGTGGTTAAGGTTCAGCCTGTGAACCTTAGTTCAGAGTGTCCTGGCACTGTAGCTCTGCAGTTCTGGTTCTGCTTCCCACAGGCTCATCCAGGATGGAGCCAGAGCAGACTCCAATGCCTGTAGCAGAAATAATTCCCTTCCTCATGCCACTTTAGCATGGATCCAGGCTGTCATAGGCAGTGTCAGGATGCCACTGGGGCACCATGGGCAGGACAGGAACCATCCATGGGCTCAAGGCTCAGCAGGGCTGGGGCTGTTTAGGCATTGAGGCTCTGCCCCATATGGCTTCTGGGGCCTATCTTTAACAGTTCCATTTAGTTTAGAAATAAGATATGAGCTGAGTATATTTTTGCCAGCTTTTGTTGAGATTTTGGCTGAGAATTTCTTGCCTGAGGTGCAGGACAGAAACAACAAAATGAATTGTTTCAGATCTAGCAAATTGAGCAAATGTGCCTCGAATTAGACATATTTGAAATTGAGAAGAAGGAGGAAACAAGAAAATGATGTACATAGCTTTCTAGTTCATACTGTGAGAATTCATCAAGGGAAACTGAATTTAAGCCATTGAAGTTAAGACCTATACAGACTGTAATTAATAATTTAGCCACCCTCTTTCAAACTATGACCTTTGTTTTTACTCTGGTGACTCCTGAGACTGACAGGATTATTTGCTCTTTTGGGGACCTTATTGTGCAGTTTGAAATGCGAATTCTTCCATTTCATATTTCCAATTCCTGATTTTGCAGCCAGCTGAAAAAAACCCAAGGATCAGTTACCCAAGGGGGGAATTCTGAAACAGGGACAAATGACAATGACTTGGACTGTGTCCAGAAACAGGTAGGACTTCACTATTTGCCAGCATGGGACTTCTGTTTGTGCTTGAAGTTTTTTCCTTTTTTGGGAAAAAAAAATAAAAAGGAGAAACTGAGAAGCAAGGGAAGGAGAAACAAATATCATAACCCTAAGGTACGGCGCAAGCTACCAGTAGATACTCCCCCATTAATTTTATTTGGGCTGCATGGGTCAGGGCAATAGAAGAATTTCATTCTTCTCTGAGGGCATTGGGTTATCTGAGAATGCAAAGCACATCCTAATTAATTTATCTGTACTGCAGCTCTTGCCCATGGGTGTGGCTGGAGAGCTGCTAACAGCAGCCCAAACCCTGGCCTCATTCACAGCCTCCTTGCTGGCACAAGGCCCTTACAGCCACATGTGCCAGGCTGCACAATTCTCTGCAGACAGCTCCACTCTGGGGGTTCAGAGCTTTGTTCAGGTCTCACCAACCTGGCTCACACACCCTGGCTGGTCTGAAATGAGTGTGTTTCCAGAAGAGATCCTGCAAAGTCAGCTTTTTCACCCAAATCGACTTCCAGGCATTTCAATTTGTTCTGTACCAGGCAGGTCTCTTCCCAATTTATTTTGAATCCTGTTTCCATAACTATAATTAATGTTTGGGTAATTAATTTTTTATTTTGTATTTTAGTGACCATGAAACACCACAGCCACATACACAGCACAGGCTTTCCAGGTAAACTCTGGATAACTTTTCTTGCATCCAGATGATGCAAGGATAACACAGCTGGGCACTGTGAAACCCTAGCTTAACCCAAGCCCTGCTGCTGTCCTTTGCCAAGACAAGCTTGTAGCAACACCCCTTAGTAGCAGGGCGAGTAAAGCACCTGCTAAGTTTGCAACACTTTGTCGCAGCCCCTCACATCAGGGCTGCCAGCACAGGTGTGAGCTGCAACAGGTGTTTGGTACATAACAGCGCTGAATCCTAAAAATCAGTAATAAAAATCTTCTTGATACAAATTCCCACATGAAAAGCTAAACTGGAATTGTTAATAAACAGAAAGAGATTTGCTGAGGAGCCCTGGCAGCTGCTTTCAGGCTATGCTAAACAGAATCCCTATAGGGAAGTGGCACTGTACCACCAGTCCTTGCTCTACCAAGCCTCTCTGGGTTGACTCCCTGCTTCCACTGTGGCCAAGGGTATTTCAGCTTTCTCTGTGACAGAAGATCCTGCATTGTTAAACCCAGTGTTAATTCAGTTTACCACAAAAAGGCTGGAGTCAGAAGGTCTTGCTCCTACTCTTCTGGCAGTAGCATTAGGCTGCACACAAGATTATTTAATTCCTCTTCTGAAGCCAGTGTGTAGTTCAGCAGGTCAAATTCCTTTGGATTTTGCTGTGCCTCCCATAGCAGAATCATGGCTGTTGTGGCCCCACGTGCGGGAGGTGTGGACACCCCAGTTCCCAGCAGCATCCCTTTATTGCCCTGACACCTTGGGAAGTCCCTGCACCTGCAGGATCCCATCCCTCACCTGCTTTTCCAGCACCTGTGTCAGCCACACCTGATGAGATGGAGGCCCTGGGCTCACCTTCCCTTTTTCCATCCTGGTCTCTGCCTGGGGATCAAGGGCACATCCTGAAGCCTTGTCTTACCTCCTCCCCCATCCCTCAAGGCCATTTCCATACTGAGCTGATGGTTCTCCTGTTGCAGATCCATTCCTGCATTATTTAGCTAAAGCTCTCCAAAGTTTTCCATTTTCCTTTTTACCCAGTCACCCTCCTTTTCTGTCCTTCCCCAAGGGAACGTGCCAGGGAGTTACAGCTGCAAAGGCTATTCCTTTTCCTCACTTTATTTTTTTTTAAATATATTCATTATTTCAATCTATTCCTGCCTGCCCCAGACTTTCTAGTACATCCCATGCTGTTCCCACATCTACATACCCTAAGCGTAGACACATGGACACATTTCTGGGGTTAGGCCATCTACTAAAATTATTTTAGATGCCACCTGGTTATAATTTGGAGCCTTATCCAGCTCTTATTTAAAAGACCACAAACAGCAGCCTTCAAACACAAATATTTTTCTCTGCTTTCATTGGAATTGTGCTCCTTTAGATAATTTTTTTCCTCTTTCTTTTCTACTTCTGCTCTTGCTTTTGAAGCTCACATGGCACTGTGTTCATTTGCTACCGCAGGAGCTACATTTAATTGAGTTTTTACAACTGCTGGGTCAGAAGCATTAGCACTTCCTTGGCAGGGCTGGCTGGGTCACACCTCCAGCTCCCTCCTCACCCAAAAGCACACAACACATCTGGTTCTACCTCAAGGGCTTAACTGCTGGGCTGAAGCTTTTAACTGTTTAGGGATTAGATCAGCAAGAAATTGTCTCTTCCCTGAAAGTCTGAAGAATTGACATTTTTATAGATTCACAAATACCTTGAAAGTGTTGAAAATAATGTGGTATTTTCACATTTTTGCCTGTTGCTCAACTCTTTCTACTTTTACAGCAGCCAAATAGTAACCAGGACCCCAGGGTTCATTCACTGGAATACGTCCAGCTGCCCTAAACCAGGAGTGCAGTTCTTTAGGTCCCAGTCTCCTTATTGAAAGATCCCTTACTAATCTCTCCTGCACCCTTTCACAGCCCCCCATTTTCTTCTTCCAGTGTCCCACACTGGCTCTCTCCCTGCTCCAAGGCCTGAGCACTGTGTGGAGGGCCAGGTCTATTCCACATTTGTTTTACACCTTCCAGCTACTCCCTTTCCCCAGTGTAATTCCTGCCTTTCCACTGGGCTGTGATGCTGTGGGCACAGAGGCTGGGATGGCTCACGAGCCATTGGTCCCTTGATGCCTTTTCCTGGTCTCAAAAAATTGAGAGCCAGACACAGTTAAGGGATAAGGGGACTTTACCTCAGTATTTAATGAGGATCTTCTTGATGCACCTTGGCCAACATGGGATGTGCTGCGGCCTTAGGTTGGAAATGCAAAATGTGACTCGGGCTGTGTGTTCTGTCCCCATCTGTCAGAGCTGGGGCAGTTCTCTGCTGTTCATGGGCAGTTTTCTTTATCTCTCCCACAGCCAATCCTCCCTCCAGGAGATCTCTGCTGTCCATGGCCACTGAGTGTCCCTGCAGGGCTGATCCAATTCCAGCATCCCATGGGGAGATGCTGCGCCCAGGGGAGGAGCCAAGCATTCCTACCTGGATCCAATCTGAGCCTGGAGCAGCACAGCAGCCTTTGCCCACTGCATTGCCAGAGGAGCAGCTTTCTGCTGCCCTGCATTGCCAGAGGGAGCCCAGGCCCATCTGCAGCAGCCCTGGAGCTGCAGAGGAAAACTCCCCCCTTGTGCAGGATCCCTGCTCCAGCAGCAGCACAGCTGGCACTGCAGGAGGGCTGAGCCCCCATGGGATGGGGCTGTGCCACCCCCTGACACACAGGGGGCAGGGCCTGCTCTCACTCTGGCAGGGTTGGTTTGTACTATTACACTTGTAATTTTTAATTTTTCTAATAAAGAACTGTTATTCCTATTCCCATGTCTTTGCCTGAGAGCCCCTTAATTTCAAAATTATAATAATTCTGAGGGAGGGGGTTTGCATTTTCCATTTCAAATGAAGCTCCTGCCTTCCTTAGCAGACCCCTGTTATATATTAAGAGTTCTCTTATCATTATAGTGCAAGGATTCCATACTGCCAGAGTTTTGTGCCTCCTCAATGTTTTCTCGCAGGCAGTTCCTCTAAGCACTGACTGTTCCTGGTCCTTGCAGCAGTCATCTGACTCCTGATCCCACCAATCCACTCTTTTATAATACTTGTTCTTATTGGCTACAGGTGTGGCCTGTTAACATCAGGCCTGCTCCTAATCTTTGGTAATTGGTTCAGCTGCAACTCTTTGGGGGATAAGATTACATTCTACACCACCTTCATCCCCCTACACCTGTCTGAGCAAACCAAGACAGCTGCAATGCACACAGACAATAGATGGTGTGTACAATTTACAGACCTTGCAAATTAGCATATCTAACAAGGATGCCCCAATGGGAGGCCTGGATGGATGGCATGATATTCCCCCATCTGTGGAATCCCCCCCTGGATGGGCCAGATCTCCAGTTCACAGGATATATTCTAGAGGGGACCTTGGTTTCCCAAGACTGTGAAGGGTTTTATGGTCTCCTACCACGAGGCCTTTAGGATTTTGGTCTCCTGGCCTAACAGGATACCAGGACTGTGCTAAGTTATCAGACTTGAGGAATTACAAGAATGCATCTTAAGAATACTGAGGATACATAAAAGGTATAGAAAAGGCATCTAAAAAAAGGCAAAAACTCATCTTGGCATCACCCTGGTCCATGTGTAAGGAACTGATTATCCCTGCTGCACATCAAACACCCTCCATGCCTCCTTCCTTTTGACAGGGAGCCCTTGACAGAAGTTGCACACAATTAGGAGCTTCTTCAGTTAAAATCTGGGTGCTGCACAGAGGCCTGGTTTGAACACAACTACTCTTACATCCTAGTTCTCTGTGATATAAAAAAATACCATCAGTCTTGTATTTGCAGGAATATTTCCCCAGGCAGTACACCCTGCATCCTAGAAATAATATGGACGCAAAACTCTGAAAATTCTCCTAAACAGGGGGGAAACCCCTGGGCTAAAACCCAAGGATTTGGTGCTTTCCTCTGTCAGGACTGCAGTCAGTCCACTTGGAGACAGGAGATGGGAACACAGCAGCACTTTGGAGACCAGGAGTGAAGCTGGTGGGAGGTTACACCCCCTGAGGCCTCCAGGCTCCAGGTGTCTTTATGTAGGACTGATCAACAGCTTGGATAACATATTGCAAACCTTTACTGCAGGGTTAGGGTTTATCATCACCTCATCTGAAAGGGTACAACCTGATTCCCATCAGGTCTATAGACTGCTCTTACAATTTTTGCTATTAGCAATTTCTGTTATTTGTTAATGCTGTTAACAATTCAATAAAATCCCTTAGGAGTGCTTTTCCCTCCATCAATACTCTGATTTACAAAAACAAATCAGCAGGAACAGACACTAAATAGGAACCAAAAGAAAACTTTCTTTTATTAAATGCTTTTATACTTTTTGCACTATTCTTCCTCAGTGCTAAGATGTTTAGCTCATCCTACAAAGTATCTCTTTTTCAGTACTCATGATCTCTTTTTTGATAATTTTAGAATGGGATTTGGTCATGTAACCTTGAAAAATCTATATTTTCTAAAAGTTACCTTAACTCTTGTATTGTGGATAGAGTTACATTTCTGTGTTAGCAGATTCATCTGCTGCAGCTTGCCCAGGTGTCTCTCATGTCCTCACTCCTGCATCAGGTAAAGCATCCAAAGTCAACTGCAGCTCCTGCAAGTCTTTTCCTTAACTGAACTTCTAAATTCTTCTCATGCACCCCATGATACAAGCAAAATTAAATAGCCCCAGATGAACTGGGTATGGCCAAAGCAGCTTTAAAAATTAGTTCTGACATTAGTTCTGACATGCAAAAAGAAAAAAAAAATTAAATTCTGGGATTTGCATTGCACAAAAGGGAATTGTTCATGTTCAGTAAAGCCATTTAAAATAACATTTGTATTGAGTTAAGTGAAGACAAGTTCTCATTGGCTTTTTCACAGAAAACCTCTGTGGCCTTTAAAATTTGCCCAAAATGATGGAAATAAGAAGCCTACCAAAGAGACTTGGTATTTTCCTCCCTTGCACTGCTGTAGGAACGTGAGATTTCATGAGGACAGCAGTCCTGGCCTGGTTTTGAGCTGCTGGCATGTGGGGCAGAGGAGCCCAGTGGTTTCCAAGGCTGTGTGAGGGGCACAGCAGCAGGGCTGAGCTCCAGGGAGCTCAGAGCCACGCTCAGACCATCAGGATCAATGACAGCTGAAAGTAGAGACATTGGGATAGAACATATCCACTTTTAAAAGCTGAGCAGAAAAATGTGTATGTTCCTAATTACATGGCGAACAAATCCAAAATACCACAGTAAAAAAATCACCTCGGAACTATAAATGTCACTGGGCATAGCTGAGCTTAATCAATCATTGTACTGTTATGAGCCACTTTATGAAATGACATTATTTTTCTAAGATTTAGACTGTTCCTTTTCCTACTGAACTTTATTTTGACAGTTGCTTCCATTTATGATTTCTAAGTCAGACTGTCTCTGTATTTGGGTGCTTTCTGTCTGGACTGCAATTGTTCTTTATGGTCTAGGGCCGAGTATTCTTCTCTTGGCAGTCAACTTTGTTTTCATCTTGTTTGGTTTTTGTTGGGTTTGGATTTTTTTTCCTCTTGTGGCTTTTTAAAGCCTTTTCCCATACTTTAAACCCTTTATCATAACTGCATTTAGTAGCACTGAAAATTCAAAGCTCTTTTCTTTTCTTTTCTTTTCTTTTCTTTTCTTTTCTTTTCTTTTCTTTTCTTTTCTTTTCTTTTCTTTTCTTTTCTTTTCTTTTCTTTTCTTTTCTTTTCTTTTCTTTTCTTTTCTTTTCTTTTCCTTTTTCTTCCCTTCCCTTTTCCCTTGTCCCTTCTCCCTTTTCTCTTTTCTCTTTTCCCTTTTTTCTCTTTTCCCTTTTCCCTTTTTTCTCTTTCTTTTTTCTCTTTTTCCTCTTTTCCCTCTTCCCTCTTTTTCTCTTTTCCCTTTTTTCTCTTTTCCCTTTCCCCTTTTTTCCCCTTTTTTCCCCTTTTTTCCCTTTTTTCTCTTTTTTCTCTTTTTTCTCTTTTTTTTCTCTTTTTCGTCTTTTCCCTTTTCCCCTTTTTTTCTTTTTCTTTTTTTTCTCTTTTTTTCCCTCTTTTTTCTCTTTTCCCTTTTCCCTCTTTTTCTCTTTTTTCTCTTTTTTTTTTCTCTTTTCCCTCTTTTTCTCTTTTTTCTTTTTTCCCTTTTCCCTTTTCTTTTCATCATGTAATCAAATAATCTTTCACCAACTGGAAAAATATTCTTTGTAAGTTTTACTTCATCAGCCTCAGGAAAATGCCTCATCTACACTCAGTGCAGACGTGCAGAGCTTGAGATCTGTTCCTCCCAGGCCTCCTCCTCTTCCTCCCTGTGCAGGCAGGGGTTCTGTGCCTCTCCCAGCACCCTGCATCAGGCAGGCAATGCTGGGAGCTGCTGTGGGGCTGCTCTGGGCTAACCCAGCATCTCCTCAGGGGCTGAGTGCCACTTGTGCAAGCTCAGCTCTGGGAGCACTCCTCACCCAGCCCAGGCTCAGTGCCAGGGGCCTCAGAGCCCTTCTCAGTGGCAGTGTGAGCAGGGGGCACCTGTGAGCATTGCCATCACCCCCAGGGGATGCTCCCTTTGGATCCTTGCTCCCCTTGCAGCAGCAGCATGGCCTGAAGGTGACCCAAGAAGGCTTGAGAGAAAATGAGCTCAGAGCAGCTGAACCATGGAACAGCTGCCACCAAGGCCAGAGGGAGGGACTGCTCACAAAACACCTGCTTTGTCCTGGCCCTTCTGGTTTCCATCCCAAAGCAGCTGCTGTGGGCTCATGCTCCATGCAAGCACAAGCCAGAAGGCAGCTTGTAACAGCACAGGAAGGTGGCAATAATTTACTGGAACTCCAAAATGAGGATTTTGCAACAAGATGCATCAGAAAGCAGCAAGAATGGGGCTCCCCCAGGAGGGGGACAAGCCAGAAGCCAAGGGTGGCCCCAGTGCAAGCCAGCCCTCACTAGCAAGCTACAGCCCCACAGGGTGCAGAGAGGAGCCACCAGCAGTCCTGGACAAGGAACCAGCTCCAGCATCCATCCAGGGTGCCCCAGAGCTGGTAAAATAGTGGTGAGACATCAAGGTCAAATTTCCATCATTGGGGATCTGCAGATGCCCTGTGTTCCATTTGTCCATCCCAGGGGAGCTGCTGGCACAGGACAGCCCAGGGTTCCCCATCTCCAGCTGGGGGACCAGGGATGAGCCTGGCTACATCCCAGAGCCCAGGCAGGCTCTGCAAGCTTAACCAGCACTGGACTTTGGGGGGGGTTGGTAATGTCTTGGGGAGGCAAGGAAGAAGAGAACATGGATTTGTCCACAGAGAAACGTATTTTAAAATAAAATGAGCAGAGAGGGAAAGAAGAACAAAAAAAAGTCCTGACAATGGCACTGCAGGAGGAAATGTTGAAACCCAGCGACACACAGTGAGGGAAGAATGGAGGCACAATAACAAGGATTTAAATGCTGTTCAGGGTGAAAATCAAAGCTTGGGCATGACCTTGAGGAGCACAATTCTTGCTTTGGTTCCGAGTGTCCCGGGGTGCATCAGGCTGCCTGGGGGAGGTGACAGTCCCACTCTGCTCTGCACTGGGGTGGCCCCATCTCGAGTCCTGGGGGCAGGTTTGGGCATCACAATATAAACAAGATCTAAAGCTGTTAGAGAGTCCAAAGGATGGACAGGAGGAGAATGAAGGGCCTTGAGAAGAAGCCCATGAGGAGCAGCTGAGGGCACTTGGTCTGTTCAGCTGGAGGAGCCTGAGGTCAGATCCCACTGGGGCTGCAGCTCCTCCCGAGGGCAGCTCTGATCTCTGCTCTGGGACAGGGAATGGCTGGAGCTGTGCCCGGGAGGGTCAGGCTGGATACCAGGGAAAGGCTCTTCCCCAGAGGGTGCTGGCACTGCCCAGGCTCCCCAGGGAATGGGCACGGCCCCGAGGCTGCCAGAGCTCCAGGAGCTGCCAGGGATGCCCAGGGTGGGGCTGTTGGGGTGTCTGTGCAGGGCTGGGGCTGCCCTGGGTCATCCTGGGGGTCCCTCCCGGCTCAGGATATTCTGTCATTCCATGATTCTAAGTGCTCTGCTTAGCTCATGCTCAGCACTCTTTAACATTCAATAACAATCAAAGCTAACATTTATGTTCTTTTTTTTTTTTTGAAGTGCCTGTAATTTCTGAGTGAGGGTGCTGGGGATGGTACCAGAATAACCCACAGCTCCTCCACTCACAGCCTTCCCATCACAGTTCTTAATCCTGAGCTCCCCATCGTTCAAAAGAAAGACTGGAACAACTCTACTTCTTGCTGTTGACATCCATGGAAGAAATTGTTTGTTTTGAGACAAAATTAGTTCCTTGCAAATGTGCAAATTACCTGGGAATATGCATTGCATTAACTGTCATCGTGCATCAGCCATAGCAAACAAGTTCCATGGGTAAAGGGAAATCCACAGTGTCCTTTACAAACCTGGAGGAAGCAGTGATGCAGGAAGAGGAAAAAGGTTGATAACTGCATCCTTATGGGTTTAAGCAAGCTAATTCTTCTTTTTCTGTATGCCATTTAATAAAGCAGCTATTTCCACTGATCCTAGAAAACCTCCCAAGATGACATTTAACAATTCCATTTCCACAGGCCTTGTCCGTGGCATGCTTCCCCCATTATTGTTGTGTTTAAGCTGAATTGTGTTTCCCAGCACTGCTGGAATCATAAAAAATAGAGAAAATAGAGATTCCTTTGTAAAACTGTCTGAATTAGCAGATTGAGTGAGCTGGTTAATGAAAAAACTTGTAGATGACATTTATATGTGGCCTATGCTCAAAAGGTGAATTATCTTTTAAAATAGAATTAGCCTATAATTGCTCTGACACTATTTAGCTGTATCCCTCCCCTTAGATTATACCTATCCAGTATCATGTAAGTTAGAATTTGCAGAGTGTTCCCCAAGATAAGGTGGGGCAGAAGGGACTAGAAATTTCCAGGGTGCCTGAAATCACACAACCTCAGCCAGGAAAAAATATCCTGATATGCCAAAGAAATCACGTTAATATTTAACATTTTAATCAAGAGCTGTGTCATCCAAGCCAAGGAGGAGAAAACTGAGCACATCCAGATGCTGGGAGATTTTTCATCCATCAGTGAGAAATATTTGCTGAAGGGTTGGTTTTCTTCTTGCTTGAAATAGAGATAGTATTTTGTAAATGGACAGAAAGAGCCTGAAACCATAACATTTCTCTTTGTTCAAGCATTAGGGCCAGCTTTAGTTTAGGCTAAGCTCTAAGTGGCACCAGCTGGACACAGTCTGGGTGTGCAGGGGTGACAAATGGCTGGGAAATGGCAAAGCCACCCTGGCCATGAGCTGGGGGGAAGAGCTGCAGGGATTGGTGACCCCCTGTGGCACCAGCTCCAGGCTCCCCTTGGCAATTTGGCAAAATCAACATATACTGTTTTACTTAGTGGGAGTGGAGTGTTTCCAATATTGCAACACCTATGGATCATCCGTTCCATTAATTTCATGTTGACGCCTTAGGATTTTGTCTTGTTTATTTTTCATATATTTGTAACCTTGCAGTTCTTTAGTGTATAACTCCAAACTCCACACACAGTGTGAGCTGCTGCTTTCCCAGTTTGGGCAGACACAGCAATTCCTCCCCAGGCCTGGCAATCAAGGACACCTCACTGCCTCAGGGCCCAGAGATGGAAACAAAAGTGAGCTGGGGGAGCAAACTTGGGGTAAATGACTTCATTACCCTAAGCTGTAATTGCAAGATTAATCCCCAATTTGCAAATGGACCAAACCTATTTGTCATAAAGTCAAGCCCTAATGCAAACCAACAATCCATACTCAATGTGTCAAAGCAAACATGAAACACAAAAAGCACCTTTCTAAAGCTCTAATAAAAACAATGTGTTTCCAGGTTTTGTTTCAGATTTCTTTTTTCCCTTAGTTTTCTCACTTAGAATTAATTTAGAATGTGACAAAATATGAGATAATACAGCTCAGTTTTAGAAGTGACCATGTTTTACCTGCTGAACTTCCTTCAAATTCCCTGCTAATAAAAGCTGTGCTTTTCCTGAGAATTTCAGGAATGATGTTCTGTGCATTTGTGAAGCTCTTCAGAAATTTCTCTTAGGCGTGGCCTGGTGACTTTGCTTGCTTGGAGTATTGCAGGTGTCTCTAGGAAGATAAAATCATCCCCATGATCACAGCTGGCTTTAATACTTGAGGGAAAACCCACTGAGTGAATTTTAGGGGTGTTTCCCTGTAACTGCCAAAAATATCTGTTGCCAAATCTGACAATGCGAATGGAATAAAATCTTTATTTTTTTATTTTAATAGAAGCTGGGCCTCCACTGCTGGTTGAAAGGAACTGTTCTGTTCTGTGAGTGACACGTGGAGTTTCAGTCAGTGACTGCTACTAAATACACCTATGTGATGCTGCTTGGGTTTTGCCTTTAGTTCTTTGATATGTTCTCTGTATTCTTCACACATGTATTTGTAGCTCTGTCACCTATTGTATTAGTGACTGTTTTTTCCCAGTAATTCTCCATGGCCTTTCCCTAGACAGAAAGACAAAACAAATTCCAGAGCATCAAGCCCCAAGGGGTACAGGACCCCAGTGCTGTCTTGGTTCTTCCTGGGAACCAAGGCTGAGAACAACTCTTGGAGATCCATTCCATGGACAGAGCACAGCCAGTGCCAAGGGGGGACTCCAGAGAAGGGGCTGGACCTGGGGGGGAATTGCCTCACCACCTGTGCTGCTAATTGGTGCTTTTTATCAATTATGCTTATTTCCTAAAACCTATAAAAATGTACTCACCCCTGTGGGAGTGGGCTTTTGTGGACATCTTTCCATAAATCCCCCCAAAATCCTTCAAATAAAAATCCACTTTTATATTACCTCCTTACTAAAATGATGTCGAGTTTTATTTCCAGGTTGGGCAAAAGGCAACACTAAGTTAATTAATTATGTTTTTCCTGTGGTATTTCTGACTGCTGGCCCTGGAGAGATCAGAGGGAGGCATTGACATTCACTGCATTTCTCTGTATTTCTTCTTGCCCGAGGGAAAGAGAGAAAGAAATGAGACAATTTTTCCCAATAAAAAAAAAAAAAAAAACAACCAAAAAAACCAACCCAAACCAAAACAAAGAGAGAAGAAACATAAGTGGTTGAAATAAGAATAAATATCTAAAATTATAGCAATGTTCCACATTTCCATCCTTATTCCAGATGATTTCTTTGACCCTGCTTGCTCTCAGCCAAACCCCAGCAATTGGTGCATCCCCTGCTCCCTCTGGATTCTGAGTGTTGGAGCTGAAGATCTCCCAGGAGCAGAAGAATTCACTCAGTTTTGTACCTGCATGGAGGGGACTGTGCCATACAGAGATTTTATATCTTTGAATTCTAAACTGGCCAGCAGAAGGGGCTGCACAGCAGCACATTGTAGCCCCTCTGTAGATCCATTAATGGATTTATATTCCTGTGTTCAGACTGTGGCATTGTTACTCTGTCATCCTGCACAGCAACCAGGCCACTTGAAAACAAAAACTCCTAATCCAATCCCACTGGATCCCAAGATTAAATGAGTAAGAATTAATTGTTTTCTAACATTGTCCTCAGCCCCTTGTATCAGATGTAACCAGATTGAAGCCAGCCCTTGCATCCAAGAGCTCAAGAGGGGACTGAATTAACCAACGTTAAACATTCAAACTGCTTTGTTTTCTAGAGGAAAACCAGAACACACAGGCAACTCTGAGTTTCATAATAATTAGTTACATTTGTTTTCACTGAGTTCCCGTTCATGGGACTCAGAGTTCCAACCTGTAACTGGGAAGTGGCTGGGGATCAGCAGATCCTGCCTGCTGCCACCTCTGCACTTCCACATAAAGGTCACATAACACTCCCTGTTTGTGCTGAAGCTGATTCCTCTGTGCAAAGCCTTTGGCAGCCTAAGGGCAGATGAAATATGTACAGAGTATTCTTAAAGCATTAGTGCCACGTGTCACACATTCAGAGAGGGATGCAGTGTGGTGCAAAACAGGGACTGAGAAACTGCAACCATAAAAACCAACAGTGACACATTAAATAGCTTTAAAATGAGCGGTTATGAAATTAGAATCAAGCACAGCTGGAAATGGAGAATTGTAAGTCTGGCCATATATTTATTTTCTTTCAAGTATGTAAACTGGGGAAGTATAAATGGGGATGGAGGGAGAGGGACAGAGGAGAAATAATTGGTGCAAGACAAGATGGAGCTGAGAAAGATCCACCCAAGGTGGTTTTAGAGAGCCAAGCACAAATCACCAGTGTGATCAGCAGGTCCTGTCAGTGCAGGACACAGAAAAGCCTCTCAGAAAACCTCAGCACTTGCCAGATATGAAGATGGCACTGAAGGACATGGTTCAGGGGTGGCCTTGGCAGGGTCAGGTTTATGTTTGGACTCGATCTTAAAGGTCTTTTCCAACCTCAGTGGTTCCATGATTCTAAACCAAATAAAAATAATATGGCAAAATCACATAAATTAAAAACAACAGAAATAGGCAGAAGAACACACAGGGCCCTTCTGAGAGCTTGGGGACAGATTGAAGCAGTTAGCAGAGCTTGTAAAAAAAGTTTTAACAGAAATATGGGCAATTTTTATAAGGGGCTTTCAGATTTAACTACAATTGTTTCCAGGAAACAAGCAACAACAAAACTGCCTTGGACCTAAGAAATGAAACATTCAGATGCACAACAGTCAGAGATGGGACTCTGCCAAAAGCCTGCCCAGGCTCCCAGGGATGATCATTTATCACCCTGGGCATTGCTGGAACAGAGCAAGAGCAGCTGATAGAGCATTGACAGGAGCTGCAGCAGCTGTGGATTGGATTGCTTCTGCACAGAGGTAAGGATGGATCCTAAGAAAAAAGATATTTTCCCTAAAAGCTTCTTTATGAAAAGGGAAGAAAAAAACCCCCCAAAAGCAGCACCACCAAACAACGAGTCAAGCATTTCCGATCACCATGCTAAAAAAAGCACAAAGCCAAGGCAAGAAGGCATCAGAAAAAGCAGGCCAGAGTTCATTAAAACCTGGAAGGGCTTTGGAGAAAGTTCACTGAAATTCATATATTTCTGTAAAACTTGTTGATTTTATGAAGATGCATTTTCTGATTTATGCTTAACTGACACAATATTTCCTTGCCCTTGTGTTCAGTGCATCCAAAAAGTCAAGTTCTTGAAACCTCTGTGCTTCAAAGTTCTTCATTGCAAAAAGCATAAAGTAAATCTCTTTAAGTGATTACTGCTTGATTCAACAATTCCACCCATGTTGGTTTTAAAGCAGAAATTAGAAAAGAATAGCAGAGCATAAAATTATATTGGAAGACAAAGAGATGGGATGGCAAACATGCAAAGGAAATGTATCTTAAGATGCGGTGTGGAAAATAATAACAATTCCAGATTATTTTTGCAAGTCCAGAGAGTCATAAACACCAGAACTGGTGGCAGAAGAAGTAACAGAAGATTTACAAAAAACCAAAGACATTTTAATCTGGGGGACTTGGAAATAATGGTTCTCTAGCAGTGTCATCATATTGGTAAGGGAGTAGCCAAAAAGTGCTTTTGAAGTGCCTGCAATAATGTGTAGAAGTGATTTTTTTGGCAAGGTAACAACAAGCACAGGAACAGCCTCAGTGTTGGCTTTCTTACAGGTTCTCTTTTTAGAAGAAACTCCAAATCCTTGTATGAAATGTGCATTAAACAGAATACCTATTTATCTTTAAATCTGGCTAACAAGTGCTTCTGAGGTGACCTGATCTGGACAGCACTTTTTAAAAAATTTGCTTTACAGTGACAAAATTCCATGCAGGCTGCCTGTTTGGATGGAGGGTGGGTGCAATCACCATCCCTCCCTTCTTCTATTCCTGCCTCTCGAAGCCAAAGATGAAGTTTTATTTTCCTTCCTTTGCTTTTCACACAGTACTTGAAATTAACATCATTAACATGAGTTCAATGATACTATTCCACATTTTCTATATTCACGAGGAAGAGCTAAACTTAGTGTATTTCTTCTGCCAAGACCCATTTTTTCAGTAAATAAATAAAAATAATATAAACTATTGAAAAAAATTAAAATAATCTACCTTCCTAGGCAGGAGGGAAGTAAAAGAAAAATAAGAGCTATGTCATAGTCACAGACTTTAATTTCCCAAATCCAATGAATATCACCATATGAACTAATTTACATCAATGCAGACCTACTGGAGAAAATCTGACACTTGTCTCCAAAGAGAATATTTCACTCAGAGACTTTACATCCCCAAATCTGCTTGCTGTGAGCATCACAAGCTTGGGGGTGAGGGGTGGGATCTGGGGTTTGCACAGCAGTGTCACTCTGCCTTGGGGCATTTAAAGGAGTCATTAACCTCATTGAAGGGCACCACTGTAAAAGCCAGCGACTTCCAGCATCACATCCCATAATTACATCCCACAGGGCTCCAGATCCTGTCTGTCTCTGTCACAAAATCCTCTGCAGAGCCCAAAGCTTCACCCCTGCCCTGCCCCATCTGCCCTTACACTCCTGGCAATCAGGACAGAGGTTTTGCATCAATGACAAGAGGTTTTACCTCAAGACAGAGCTTTTACCTCCATTATTGATTGTTGTTAAGCTGCTCCTTTGCTTTCCCATTGCTGTAGCAATTGCAGAGCCTTCAGGAGGCTGTTTCAAAGGCATCTCCTTGCTGCTGAAATGCTGTTCAAACAGCCTATGGTTTCACTGTGAATTTTGAGCTGTTTTTCCCTTGAAGCAACAGCCATTGCAGATGGATAATTGCAGTTAGACCAGCACTGTGGATGTCCAGTTTTATTCCCATTATCCTGCCTCTCCATAGCAGTAACTGCAGCTTTTACCCCTCCCTTACCCTGAGTTGTCTGACTTTGATCTTGCAGCTGGAGTTGTTTCAATGCCCACAGTCAGGTATGTGGAAATATTTTCTTGTCCCTTTATATTAGCCCAGCTAAGACAGAGAGGAGACAGAAGAGAAACGATCAGGTCAGAAATACAGCTGAACCACAGCAGTCAGGGCCTGGTTTCTGTACAGCTGGATGCCAGCTCTGCTCCTGCCAGAACCCCTCCTCAGTGATGAAGACAATATCCAGCTTCCTCCTCCCTGCACCCACGAGATTGGTGTTTTTGGAAAGGGGTTCACTGGGAGGTAAATAAACCACATCCACAGCTCCCATCTCACTTTACAGTGAGAGGCACACAAAATATTTCTAACCCGTTCTGTTTTCACACATGAAGTTTTCTCTGTAATTTTTAACTGGATGATTTGATTAGTACCACAGATTTCCTTTTTCCCTAATTATGTGTTCAAACAATGTAAAAAGATGTTTCTGTGAGGTTATTTAAGATAAGTGACCATGGACCCAGCATTCCTAACTGCATCTCCCACAGATGCAGAGGAGCCTCACCCTGCCCATCATGTGTGCAATTATGAGCCAGCCCTCAGTAACATCGCTCCAGTCATAAACTGGGCTGCAAAAACCAAGACACAGCTTTCCCAGTATCAACAGGAACAATTTAAGGAACACATCTTTACAGTAAAGAACAGTTTTAGTTTCACAGAAGGAGGATGGTATTTGATTACAAGCTGAAGTTGGACTACCAAGAGGAAAAAAAAAAAAAAACAAACCAAAAAAACAAACCCCACAAAAAAGCATCTGTCTTTAGAAAGGAGCCACCAGAGCCACTTTTAGACATGCAACAGACTCTTAATCACCCTTTAACATATCTAGGCACTCAAATGATTGACAGACAAACTTATTTTTTTTATTTTTGGCAATACAAAGACAACCAACAGAACAACCTGTGGATGGCAATGAACAGCTGGTTTTGTATCCACGCCTGCAAGAGCAAGGTGTATTCTTTCAATTGTTTGATTTACAGGAAGAAGTGGGGTTCAGGTAATGCAAACACTCTGTTTTCTTTCTCTTAATCCCAACAAGTCAACAAAAACCCCAAACCAACAAACCACCCAAAACTTCTCCACCATCAGTGGGGCAGAGAAACCTGAAACCAAAATATAAGTTACAGATAAGTAGCTGTTGCGGTGTGCTGCGTTTTTCCCATTTTTAGTTGTACGGGTTTGGGTCTCTGTATCGCTATTTGGTTTGTTCCAACCCCCCCCTCTTATTTTTGAATGGTTCTGCCCAAGTTGCCCCCCGTCAGTTCCTTCTCTGTCCCCGGTTCCTCCAGTCCCTGGTTCATATTGTGTTGTCTGTTATGTTATTCCCCGCCCCCTGTGGACCGCCCATCACTCCTCAATCCCGCCCAAGTTCCAGAGGGTTCTTCCCTGGCCGGGAGGTGATTGGTGCCAGGACCACAGCCCCGCCTGCCTCCCTCCTCCTGTGTACCCCTATTTGTCCCATGCTCTGCCCATTGTTTTCTCCATCCAATGGTCTCCTCAAGCTGGCTGCGCCCAGCTCCCTTTGGCAGCTGCTCTCTGCTGTTCCCGTGTTCAGCACCCCTTTGTTGGATTAAACCTCCAACGTTTTCTACAGAGAGTGTCTGCTGCCTCCTTTCTCTCCGTCGGCCTTCGTTGGGGGGCTGGAATTCCCTCACCTGAGGGACAAGGCAGTGAAGCTCTCCCGCCTTGGCCGTGGGGAGCCACCGCCTTCGGCGACATCCTTGGGAGCCAGTGTCCGTATCGGAGCCGCAGCCCAACCTGCAGGCTGTCGCCCCTGGGGACTGCTGCAAGTGCTGATCTCAGCCGGGTTTCCACAGCAACTCCAGCAAGTAACTTAACGCTTCAAGTTATTAGTTATTAAGTCAAAATTAAAAATAATTTAAGTATTATTTTTAGTTAGATAGTTTAACTTTAAAAAAACTTTATAATAAAAATAGTTAACTATTCTATACTTTGTTAATAAAATACTACAAAACTCGCTACTTTTAAAACTATAACATAAATTTTAAAAAATAAACATTTAAATCTAAACACAAACTGTTATCTCAAATACTTTCAATCTTAACTTCAACCAAAAACTCCCAACATTTAATAATAATACACTAATAGTACACTAAAACCTCAAAATATAGAAGAAAATAATCTAGTACTTTTCAAGTTCCCAAATTTCTGCACAAAACCACCACTTCAGAGTCAACTAATATTGTTTCCTCTGGGTTTCTTGTCAACTATTCCCTCAGGAAGGATCTTGTAAGCCTCAAATGCTGTTGGGTGCAGCTGATTTACTCAGTGTGTTGGATTGCCAAGCAAATTGTATTCTCTTTGCCATCTGTGTGGCAGCTGTCTTCTGTTCAGTGGGCAGTTTCCCTTATCTCTTCCACACCCAATCCTCCCTCAGGGGGACACCTGCTGATAACAGCCATTGAATGTCCCTGCATGGCTGATAAGAACTACAGCATCCCATTGGGAGATGTGAGCCCAGAGGGAGGAGCCAAGCATTGCTACCCAGATATAATCTGGAGATTCTGGAACACCAGCACAGCTTCTCCACTGGATTTCCCAGAGGAACAGCAGCTGCCTCTGCCACTGGATCTTCAGAGGCCGAGACTGCACCTTTCTCCAGGATCCCTGCTCCAGCAGAACCACCCCTGACACTGCAGGAGGGCTGAGCCACAATTCCAATGGGACTGCTGCCAGCACCCTGACCCACAGGGTGTCAGGCTGGGTTCTGACTCTGGCAGTGTTGTTTTGGTTTGCTGCATTGATTATTTTATCTTTTTATTTTCATCCCTAGTAACAAACTGTTATTCCTGGTCCCACATTTTTTTGCCTGAGAGCCCCTTAATTTAAAATTTATAGCAATTTGGAGAGAGGGGGTTTGTGTTTTCCATTTCAGGGGAGGCTCCTGCCTTCCTTAGCACACACCTGTCTGTTCAAACCAAAACACAGAGTTACAAGAAAACACAGAGAGTTGATCGAGCTCCAAATTCTCTCCGTGGAAAATACGTGGAATTTGTGATAAAGCTTCACTCCAGAGCTGGACCCCTGTGAGTCAGTGAGAGAAGCAAGGGCAAGGCATTAAACTGCTGGAATTCCTTTGATAGGAATATAGAAATTAAATACACAACATATTTATGGTAATAGGTGATATATTAATGCAGGTGAGAGAGGCATCCAGGCTCTGCAGGGGTTTGAGGGACAGCTGGGGGGGCACAGCTGGCTTTGGCTTGTGCCCAGCAGTCCTGAACAGAAGTCAACTGGATGTTAGTAAGGGGAGAAATACAATAAGTCTTAACTTCTTTTTGCCAAGGTTGAGATTAAATTTTGAGATGGTTTTTCTTGTTGGGACTCAGATGTTTATTAGTTCTTATCTATGTCACAGTCTCACAAACCCTGAGTTCTACAGCACTTCTCTCTAACAAACCAAAAATGGAGCCGTCTCTCTCTCTATAAGGTCTTTTAAGAACAAACTGTCCAATTAAGAAATGACACCTAAATTATTTTTACTTTTAACCCAATAACCAACCACCTGCAATGTGGACTTTTTTATCCTGTTACACAAAACCATCCAAACCCATGCAGAAGAAGAAGGTGAAGAAGAAAGACCTCCCCCTAAAACCTCCATCTTGCTTTATATCCATTACTATATTCTAAACCCTTAAACTCTGAGTTTTCCACCATGGGATATCACACACTTCTATTCGAACTCCACACCCACAATCCCAGTTCTATCATTCCATTTTGGAAGCTTCTCCACGGGCTCAGGTTAAATGCAGTGTTCTCTTAGGGGTCAGTGCCTGGCAGCACACAAAGTCTGGAATTCTCAGTGACCAGGGTTCCAACAGTGGAGCAAAGCAGTCTTATTACAATCACCTGATGAAGCCAAGAATTAGTGTCACACACATGGAGCCAGTGATTGCCCTGTTCTGCTCCAGCCAGGCTCACCCCTGCTGCCAGCTCCAAATGCCAAATTTCCTGTCCCCACATGGTGCTGTTTCCCTTACAGACGGCTCAAAAGCCATGGTGATCTCAGATACCTTTTCTTTTCCTGCAAGGATGTCTCAAAATTAGTCCAGCTTTCTTCACTGGCCATACCCAGTAACTTCTCTCAGCACCAATTACCTTTGTCTGTAGCACTTTGTGATAAAGACACTCCCCCCTGCCTCAAAGCTCTTCTCATTTATCATCAGAGCTCTGCCTACACGTGACCAAGACCCATTTTTCTCTACAGAGATCAGGCTGTTCCTGAAGGCACAGGGTGCCAGAAATGCCAGTCCCAGCTCATGAAAAGCATTTCTGCCAAGCAGTCATTCCTTGGAAAGGAAGTTTTCTTCATGGAAATGAAGTTTTCTTTCTTTTTTCTTTTCTTCTTTTCTCCTCTTGTTCTCTTTGTACTGGAGGAGGTGCCATCAGTTGGGCTACCTGGAATCACAGTCTGCAGGCTGTGTTATAACCTTCATTCTGAATTCCACGTTCTGCACAGCTACTGCCACAAAAACCTCCAGGTCACACAAAATCCATTCAGGGCTCTCAAGTTCCAGGAAATCAGATAAAGTTCAGATCAGGCAGCTGGAATAGAATCCCTGTTTTGTGTCTGATTCAGGATATTGAACTGTGGGGTTTGTATGGATGAGAGAGAGATGAGCTGGTTGTATCAGTCAGTTGGGGTTTCTGAGATATACTGTGTTATTACCTGAAAATCAGCCAAATTGGTGAAAGGGGCTCCCTTGGGACACTCATGACTTAATTCCCAGTTCTCCTGACTGTGAGCATTTCAGCACAATCTGGTCAGCACCAGAAGGGTGTCTCTGTGGAGCAGAGACCTATTTCCTCCAGACAGGCATATTTTTGTAAATGACTGCTCTTAATTCTAGCAAAATTTACACCAAAGTTTAATTTAAGATGGAGGGGGGAACCAAAAACCAAGCAAACTAAAAATTCCCATCACACTGTAGTTCCAGAAGACAGCCACAAGATTTCCTGGCAGCCTCGGGGCTGTGCCCATTCCCTGGGGAGCCTGGGCAGTGCCAGCACCCTCTGGGGAAGAGCCTTTCCCTGATCTCCAGCCTGACCCTCCCTGGCACAGCTCCAGCTGTTCCTTTGGTAGCTTAAAGCACTTTGTCCTGACAAACAGAAAAATTTTTGTGATACTGTACAAATACCTGGACTGAAAACTGAGCTGGTGGCAGCAGGGCGACTGTGAGGTTGGGACTGAGGAACAATCAGCAACGGCTGGTGGCTAAATGCTCTTTTGGGATCAAAGTTTGAATTCTATGAGAGTTTTGACCATGGGCTGGGGTGAGAAGGCCAGGAAGGGCATCTCTGCTCCCACACCTCTCACTGCACTAGGGGATGAAATATCCATATATTTATAAATGTATAGATATTTGGTCAAGACTCTTTCCTTCTGCACTGCTGGAGTCGAAAGAAAATGAAAATTCAGACTAAGAACTTGTCCCATGGGTGATGCTGAGAGGCCCTAAGCTTTCAAGAGGATGGAAACACCAAGTGAAGTCAGGCAGAAGTAAAGAAGGCACTTTGTGCCTGCACAACCTGATTTTGGGAAGGGAACATGCCCCCGGCAGCAGGTTTGCAGCAGTCATTTGTCAGGCTTGGGCAGTGTTCCTTTGCTGCAGCACAGCTCTGGTTGCTGGGCAAGTCCCACACATTTCAGCTCCCACTATTTCATTTCAACCCCTCTGCCCAGCCTCACTCAAGGGCAGCTTCTCAAACACACCAGAAAGCCTTTCAGTTGTGTTTTGAAGACAGAAGGCTGCATAAATTATATGAACTTCACGCATCCTCAGCAGCTGAAAAGCTGCTGGAAAACACCAAAAGATTTTGGGGTTTGCTCATTCACACAAAAATGTGTCAATGGAAAAAGGGCAACAAAACCAGGCACAGTACTGAGCAGTTTCCCAATGATACATTCCTTGCACAGATACCAAAAAATCTCATTTTTCACGGGGAGACCCAGCACTGTGTCACTTCCAGATGTTGTCATACTGTGGTCCATGTTCAGTTCTCAGCTGCCATCCACTAGCAGATGTTTCTTTTCATGCTACAGTCTGTAAACATTTTGCCTTCAGCAGTAATCTATTTAAGCAGTATTTTTGAAGTTCAAAGAGCTGCTTGATTTCTGTTTCAGTCCTGTGTGTGTTTCTATCTGCAAGGAGAAGCAAATAACTGCAATTTCTTTCTCTTTTAGTTCATGTATCACCATCAAGCCTCTGTTTATCTCTCAGCTCAGCCTGGGGTTTGCTACAAAACTGACTTTTGAGAGGTTATATTTTCTGAAATTGCAATCAATGATCAATTTTCAAAGTACATATTTAAAACCCCTTGAACTTCTCTCTCACTGACAGAGCGCACAAAACAGCAGAAAGCTCTTACTTGAACACAAGCTCAGAGAAATAATACAGGAGTATTCTTTGATGCTACTATCTGCATCTCACAACTCCTTTAGGAGGTTTTCCCATCTCTATGAGAAGGAATTTCTTTTGCAATTTGATTAAGAACAGATATTTAATAAAGATATTAGAAGACAGATGTTATTAAACTAATTAGAATTTTATTTACCCTGCTGGGTTTTTTTCCTGAAGTTCATTAAACTTGCTTCAGAAGCTTTTTATTTTTTTTTTTGTTTAAAAACCCTTCTAATAAATTTTTAGAAGCTTAATAACCTATTAAATTTCCAATAAGTTATTAAACTTCTCATATGTTATTAGTATTACAAGCTGTTGTTAAAAAGAATAGGAATAGCAGGGGGTAGGTAAATAAACCAGATAAAAAATTTACTAAATATACTTCCAGTGAGTTTAAGTTATTAGAATTATATTTATTTCCCCCCTGCTATTCTTATTATTTCTGGAGTTCAATTTCTTGAATTCAGCCAGAATTTTCTACAGAAAACAATAAATTTTGTTTCACCAGAAAATATATGACACATTTCTTTTATTTTTTCTTTTTTGTGTATTGTTTTACTATTTCTTCAAAGACAAATCTGCATAATAAATACTTAAAGAAGAGATGCAATAAATGAATTTATTGTCATTTCCAAATGGCAGTAACAGTTCAATATACAGCCAGTTGTTCTATATTCAGGGAAACATTGCAGCCTCTCAAACTGTCATTTTGAAACGTTAAAATTCTGAATATTTAGGCTTAAACTCAAGTCATTATTCCATATAATCAAAGTTGTATTTATGCAAACAAGGAGAAGAAAATTCTAGAGGCTGCTGAGTCCCTGCAGCAATGGAGAAATGCACAAGTCCAGTCCCATGGGCAGCCTCTTTGAATCAATCCAACATGGGCAAACATCTCCAGATATTCTCAGACTTTTGCTGTCTCTGCTCTTGCTTTGGGAGCTAAAAAGAATTGATTTCATGCAGTCTGAGAGAAGTCAAAGACAACTTCCCTCCAAAAACAGTTAATATTTGAAATATTTACCAGATAAAAGGTGTTGCACTAAACACTCCCAGAACCATGTCGAGAAGTGGCTGCCTGGGGAAATCATTACTGATCTGGGGACCCTTTAGGAAAGGAAATGCTACTGACTGCACCAGGTCATAAAAACAAACGTTGTCTTCTGTGTAGATGATCTCAAAATCCTATTTCTGGGATCTTTTAAAGATTCCAGAGCCCAGCTTTTAGCTTTCTCTTCCCACCCTCAAGCCCACACAAAGACACACAAGCTGAATCCCATGCCAGAGCTCAAGTGTTCTCTGGTGCCTGCTTTGCTGGGGACACTTGCGCCTCTTTCCAAGTATCATTTTGGGATTTCCCTCCTGTGAGCACTATAAGACTTCCCCTTGTACTGCTCATTCCCTGGTGGTCTGAGCAAAGCTGTTTCAAGAGATCAGTTTCCCTCCCTGACATCCATCATGACAACTTGCACTTCTTCTTCTTGATTTCCAATTTCTTCATTATGCTTGCCTTGAAGCAGAGAACACAGAGAGCAAGCAGGGGCAAAGCCAGGGCAGCCCCTGGAAAAGTTGTCCTGCTTGGATGTGTCCCAGGGGCATGATTTTAGCACAAAGGAGCTGTCAGAGGACACCTGAGGCTCAGGAGGAGGTGTCAGGTCCCTGTGGGCTTCACCCTGAGCAGGGTTGAGCAAGGGAGGATTTATTCCTCTTATTTCCTCTAAGGGTCTTTGGCACAGGCTGATCTCCTCGATACCAAAGTTATGAACCACAGCAACTTCAAAGGCACAAAGGTTGGGAAAATATGAATGTAAATTTTATTCCATAATTAGAATAACAGTGGCCAGAACAAACTGAAAACATATTTTAATCAGTTTCCTGGACTATGGTACAAGCAGCTCCATCTAGAGAGAGGAGTGAAAGAGAGAAATGCAAAACAAACCCACTGATTTAGGAACACACACTTAGCTGAGCTGCTGCTCTAATTTTGTTGATAATTTTTTAAGCTCTTTGAAGCATTTTTCAGTCTGCACTGCATAGGGATCTTCCTTACATCTGTGCTGACAGCCTCCCTGGATGGCATTTCTGGCCATGTTTCTTGGTTTTCTTTTCCATTTCAAGTAAGGTTTTTGTGGCTGAACAATATCTGTTCTTGCCAGGTCAATACACTTAAGCTGGAACAGGAGTTTGCAAGCCTCTTTCTCTCCCTGCCTGAAGGCCACCCTAGCAAATCCTACCAAGGCCTGTGTGTCAGTGATGCTCCTTCATCCCGCTGAACACTGAAAACAAATTTGGGTATTGGTCTGTAGTCTTTAAATACAATTTTTACAGAAGACAGAAGGAAAAGCCACAAACCTCAATATTTCTAGCAAAAGCAGAGACATACAGAATCACAAAATCACAGAATCATGGTGAGGTTTGGGTTGAAAGGACCTTAAAGCCCATCCTGCCCCACCCCTGCCATGGCAGGGACACTTTCCACTGTCCCAGGTTGCTCCAGCCCCATCCAGCCTGTGTGGGAACTCAGCACATCACTTCGGATGTGCGGAGCCTCCCGAGACCACGTCGAGAGCCGAGACCCCATCGGGGGGCTCGGAGATCTTGGCATGATGCCCGGAACACTTGGTGGCTGGACTTTGATCCTGCAAATGAATTGCCAGCTTGGTATGAGGGCTGGAAGGTCACACAGGTTTAATGGATGTATTTACAGGATGCACACAGGGTGAAAATATAAGTTTTGAGATTTTTGGTATAAGGGTAATGGGGACAAGATGGAGGGAACAGGGCGTGTCTCGTCCTTCTTCTTTCTTCTTCTTGTTCTCCATCTTCTGCTGTGATGTTGGCACTTGGGGATTGGTTTAGAGTAGAAATGCACTGTCTAACATAGGTGATAGGTATTGGAAAATAAAGGTAAATATGATATACGTAATTTGTAGTATAAAAAACGATGCAGCCTCGAGAGCGGTCGGAGAGCATCATGGCTGCCTTGCTGGTCAGACCTCTGTCCGGCAGGGAGAAAATTTTATAGATAAGATACAATAAACAATCCGAAGATCGAACTCCAGAGAGTCCAGTCTCATTCTTCAGAGCCTGGGGCCGTTCCCTGGACCATCCAACTCACCTCATGGCAGAGAACAAACAGCCGGCCCCGAGAGCCTGGCCTTGGGCACTGCCAGGGATCCAGGGGCAGCCCCAGCTGCTCTGGGCACCCTGTGCCAGGGCCTGCCCACCCTCACAGGTTCATATTTCACCTTCCATGTTCTCCACTGAGGATGCCTTTAAACAGCCAAAGCTGGCAGGAGCAGAAGGGACCTACCTGGCCAGTCACTCTCATTTTGACCTGCTGATCACCAGATCAGGGTAATTTTATTATGTACTATTAATTTGGTTGGATTAACTTCACGTAGCCATGCTCAGATAATTAACAGACACTCAGGTTTGGGAAATAGGAATCAGGAAGTTGATGTATGTGGGTGAGGGAAGAGCAGAGAACACTGAGTGCCACCACATCCTTGAGTCCAGGTGAGGACCTGAGAGCACACAGGTGATACTGGGCCCCATGTGCCCTTTATGGTGACCCAGGATTTCCCTCAGTTCATTGCCCATCCTTGGGAAAACCTACACCTGTGTGGAGCAAGAGACACAACCTACACAAAGCACTGCAGCATTGCACAAAACTGAGCCCTTAAGGGAGGAGAAACAAGAAAAAAATGTGTGATTTATTAAGAGAATGACAATAAAGCATTGACCTCTGCAAAAAAAACCAAAAACCAAACAAAGAACAAAGAACATTCTTAAAGTGGGAATTATTTCTCGAGGACTCACCAGGCTTTTGCCTTAAACCTTCCCTCAGCTCCCAAGACTGTATTATTTCAAACTGACCCTCTCAAGGAGATGCAGCCAACTGAAAGAAAAACCTTATGGAACATCTGGAGGGGAATGTGACCTACCCTCTGCAGGATTTGAAACACCAGAATTGATCTATCATAGATTTAAGAGGATATGAAGGCCAGATGCCGCTATGGATAGTCAGCCTTAAGTGGTGGTAGTGTTTTCCTTCCATTGCCCTTTTCAAGCACTCAGATCTTGAACCTTGATAAATCATTTTGATAAGAAATCAGCCTTGATAAATCAAGCCTTTCAAAACCTGATCCTAAGAGATGAATATTATTTTCATTTTAAGGATTAAAAAAATTGGCCAAATCTTATTCCGAATCCTAGAAAACCTGCAGAATCAAGAAATGGCATGGTAATTACAAGCTTGCTAAATGTGTTCCTACTAACCCACTATTCTGTGTCTGGAGACTCAGCCTTTGAAGTTTTTCTTCAATTCACCCACTATCTACATTGTCAGGCACTCAAAATTTGAGTTATTATAAGTTTCATACTTTTCACAGAAAGCCCATAAGCACAGATACCTCCCCCAACAAAGGATCTTTTACAAGATGTTGTCCTAGAGATCCAGATAAATAGCACAACTGCTTATTGCTCAATGTCTGCCTAACAGAAAATTCCCCCTAGTCTTGTTCATTGTTGCTTCATTAGTGAACACATATTCACTTAGGCTTCCCAAAACATTTGCTGACAAAACAAAAGTTCATGCATTTGTTTAATTGCTTCATCACTCACTGCAAGTAGTCTTAGAAGTTCCCAAGTTTCTTTGAGGGAAAGGTACTCTAAATGCACCATTTTCTGTCTTTGGACTGTAAAAGTGGGATCCTTCCATTAGACCAAGTTGGTCCAAGCCCCATCCCTTGAACACTTCCAAGGATGGAGCACCCACAGCTTCTCTGGGCACCAGAAAAATAACTCCATGATACAAGTTATATTCCTAAATCATACATTTTTAGCACTTTTTCACTTTTTTTTGGTGTTTAGAAGACACTTTGAATACAGTATAATGCTAAACATAATTGCTACAACTGAAAGCATAGCAAAATATGTGTATTCTCTGAGTAGGATGAGATAACTAAAATTACCTGAGTCTCTGGCACAGGTAAGTCCCAGTGCAGTATGAAAATGCCACAGCATCCTCTAGGCATGTGACAGATGGAGCATTGCAGCTGAGAACACCAAGTTTGTGCCTTAAAACTGCACTTGGGGCAAAACAAAACTTCTGATGAAAATACCAGCTTCAGTGGAATATCTGCTAAGTAAGGTATTCTTTCCAGGTCTGTGGGGCTGCACACAACCCATTCTTCCACTACAAGTTGAGTTCAGGTGGAAGATAAGGAAGAGATGTTGAAGAAATTGGGTGGTTTCCCAATTTCCCAACAATGGATTTCCCAGAGCTTGCAACCCCCTCAGCGCTCCCATCTGCCCCCAGAGAGATGCTGAGCCTGTGCCACCTACTGACAGCAAAATGAAGATGTTGTGCTCAGGAATGTGTTTGTGGTGGAGCACTGGCAGAACAGAATGTCCCAGGCACCAGCAGATCAGCTGGAGCTGGAGCAGTGTCGTGGCTCAGACGCCCAAAACCAGGCAGAGCCCTGCCCACGCCAACTCTGCTCAAACCTCCTGCTCCCTCTGTGTTGCTCGTAGATTTCTGTTTTCTTTCCAGGATTTCTGTCCTAAACAAAAAGAGAGCAGTAGCTTTAGTGCATCCACTAAGCAAAACTGAGAAAGCTCCCTTCAATGAAATCTATCATATTATTGTAGCATTTCTGTCCGTTCACAGAAAGGGAAACCATGTGCTCCACAGCTGAGTGATGTGTCCCAGCCTCAGGTGGGGCTTTTGTTTTTCCCAGTTCCCAAAAAAGCACCAAGACTGGACCTGCCAGCAGCCATATGAGCATCATCTTGGCAATGATTAACATTTTTTCCATAGGCACAAAAGAAACTGAGCATCCATTTATCTTATGTAAAACCTTTTATTAAATGCCATTTGACTTTATAGATGACACTGGTTATAAATAAGACTAACAACCCCAGCAGCCATATGGATGTTTGGAGTAGCACATCCCACTCACAGAGCACTTCTGGGAACACATCTTTGACTCAGGAGTGGAAGAGGGGCATGTGTAGCTAAAGCCAGACAACACACTTCCTAGAGCTCTTCTTAGAGGAGTTGGATGGCAAATAGGAGAGGTAAGTGTGGAAACACTTCAGAGAGGTGTTTTGTGCCTGCTCTTTCTGGGACACACATCTGGGTGGTTCCTGCAGAGGTACAGGGTGATCCCTTCTGCATGTTAGCACCATCAGGTGATGCAGGATAAGCCAAGTTTCTCGTGCTCTGCAAACACCACCATGGTCATTTTTGGACCCCCACAGCCACACTGGAGTGGGGCTTCCCCAAAATGTGGCTCTTCTGCTTCTGTCTTCACTGTCCCACCAGTTCCAGCCATACACAGGGGTGGGGGACAGACAGGACAGAGCTGTCACAGGAACCCCCAGTCCAGCCCCATTTCCAGGCAGGCTGCAGCAGACAAGGAACCCCACTGGGAGGATGGGGACCCCTCACACCCTGACACCACAGGGGTTTAAAAATGATGTGACAGGAGGTTTGTGCAAAAAAAAAAAAAAAAGATGTTTCTTGGCCACTTTTGCTGTAATACCAGAAGGGCATGTCATGGACTAGAGGAATGGGATATTTTAATATTGAGATAAAATTGATGCAAGCAGGAGTGCAAAGTTAAAAAGAAAGCTCTTAACTCCCTGGATAAAGCAAAGGAGAAGATGTTAAGTAAAGAGAGGGGAGCTGTGAACAGCAAGTCTTTGCTGCACTGGGAGCAGAGTGCTGCAAGGTGCAGAGCAGTGCTGGCACCCTGCCCTGCCTGTAGCACTTACACCATTACTCAACTCTTTTGCAAAGCTTCACACATTGTCCCTGTCCAAGATGCAGCTACTTTGGCTGGCAGTGTTGTGGTCCCATTCTGTTGTAAGGTAGAAAAATTATAAAAGAAAGGCTTCATAAAATCAAGTCTGTTCTGTTAAATGGGTGGTTGGCTTTGTCAAGTTAGTACTTTGCAAGTTGTCATTTGAAAGTAATCTTGTTGTGAGTAGTTTGTTAACATAACAATCTATTCCTGGGTGAAAAACAACTAGCACTTTTATAAACATTAAACTTATGAAAACTAGTGAAGAAAATATGTAAACAATTGAAGAGTAGAGAGATTTGATGGCTAAGTAAAATACTTTTAACTAACTGAAAGTAGTTGGTAAGAAAGCTATTAACTAATTGGAGTCACGCACGAGGTCTGTAAAACTATATAAAAACTAGTTATGTGAATAAAGAATGGGCTTTTTCCACTATGAAGAAAAGAAAGTCTCCTGTGAAATATTCCAATACCACTCAACTGCAGCCAGATCTGATGGACAAATTGCAGTAGTGTCTGCCAGTTGCTTGACATCATCCATTTAGGGAAAAGATCAAAACTATGGGTCCCTCATTTATCCTCTAACTTCCCACATGTTCATCTAAAATCTGTGCCTTCTTTAAGCTGATGAAAACCATCCATGTTCATTTGTCTTATTACAGATTTTAGAATAAAGCAGTTTTTAACCTGCCCTCTGTTCTGGTGCTGCTGCCAGCATTTTTCAGATTTTTCCAAATATGCAGTGGCTTGGAGAGCCACATGTCTGCAGGGCAGGTCTGTGCCTTACACACACATTAATTCCTGGGCTGCCAGGACTCTGTGACAGGGGCTCCTGGAGCCGTGCTGGGTCCCAAAACAAACTGCTGAACGTGTTTGGTGGTAAGGCACCAAAGTTTTCTCTGCAATATGCTGCCTTCACTGGGTGCACAATTGTTCTGACAAACGTTATGTTTTACCTTAGTGCGATCGCTCTAATTAGAAAGGAAATTAGATCAGTTAGGAAATTAGATAAATACTACAAGAAGAACTGATCAAAAAGGACGGGCTTTATATATTGGCTATTGCCAATTCCAGATTCCTATCCAATATTGCCAATATTGGCTATTGCCATAATTCCAGATCCCTGTCCATTAAGATTTTGCCATTTAGTTTTGAAGTAAGTGCAAAGGTAAGAGCCTTCTTGCACATCTTGATGGGACTGTGGAGTTAACTACGCTATCCTGAGAAAGGACATTTCTCCTTGATTCAAAGTTAGTTTTTTGTTGCAAAGTTGGTCCTTTGTGCCCACTTGCACAGGCTTCTCAAGCTGGTATCACTGGGAGTTTCTGCACCAGGTACATTGTGGTGGTGTTCGCAGGGGTCTCAGGACGAGGGAAGAGATGAGAATCTTGATTCCATGTTTCAGAAGGCTGATTTATTATTTTATGATGTATACTATATTAAAGCTATACTAAAAGAATAAAGGATTTCATCAGAAGGCTAGCAAGGAATAGAAAGGAATGAAATGATAATAAAATCTTGTGACTGACCAGAGAATGCGAGACAGCCGGACTGTGATTGGCCATTAATTAAAAACAATCCACATGAGACCAAGCACAGATGCACCTGTTGCATTCCACAGCAGCAGATAATTATTGTTTACATTTCATCTCTGAGGCCTCTCATCTTCTCAGGAGAAAAATCCTAGCAAAAGGATTTTCAGAAAATATGTCCATGACAGTACACAGAACCATGAGTCAAGATGTACAGATGGTTTTAAATGACCAACCAAACTCCATTTGGACCTGCTGACTTCAATTACTTGAAGATTTGGTTCTCATTATGAAATATATTTTCCCAGTGCTGAATTTTATTACTTCTAGGCTGACAGAAAAATTGCATAATAAAATTGTGTTGCTTGAAAGGGGATGGTAGAAAAATTTATAGATTGAGAGAGAAGAGACTGCATCCTATATAATATTGTATTATATTATATTGTATCTTCAGTCAGAATTATAACGCTCTCAGGAAAAAGTAAAAGATATTGTACTTAAAACAGCTTCACTGCCAAAAATATGTAATTACCTTTCTCAGCTAAATTTTCAACTCCTATGCACCTGAAGAGGAATATTTGGTGAATATACAACTAAATTCCCTGAGGGGAATTCCCTGTGTAATCACTGTCATAGGAAGCTGAAAGAATCAGTAGTTTTGAGAGGAAGGCTCCAGCTTGTTCTGGCAAGGTTATTTGCTAATCATAAATAAGGTCAGGCTGAGCCTGATGCAAATTAAAGTAATCTAAACAACAGAAAATCAAATGAAAATACTGAAAAGGAAATAAAATTATATTGTTTCCCCTTAAAAATGAAATACAGATTTTCTGTGGTTACATCTTGAAATGAAGTACTCTTTAGATTATGAAGGATTAACTGTTCTTGGTTTTCTGTCTTGACTGCATACAACAAAAGTCACTACAAAACAATTTCATAACCAGTTAATAAACTATTTTAATCTACTGAAAGCCTCACTTTCAGCTATAGACTGTCATTTATCCAATGGCCTGCATTGCCCCAAAACTTGTGAAAAAGACTCTTGAGATTTCTTCTCACTGAAATAATGCCTGAGATGTTATTTAACCATCTTTTCTATGGCTCCAATCTTTATGCTTTTATCTGCTTCAAGGGGTTCTGTGTTCTTGTTGCCTTCTTGGGAAAACTGGAGGCAGTAGATTGCTTACATGTGTAGCTGCAGTGCCCATCCTCAGCACTGACCAACATGCTCTCCCAGCCTGTGTGTGGTACAGCTGAGGCTGTGAAAAAGCACAGCTCTCCTTGTGCAATGCTTTCAGCCCAGCACTGCTGTCATGCCGCTAGCAAAAATAAAAATCCACAAATGTTGCGTACAGTAAAAAGAAGGAGAAGGTTTTTAGGGCTGCACAATGCTTATTCATGCTTAGTTATTGCTTAATAAAAATTTCCATTCCAGTAAATGCCCTTAGACTTGAGAAAGGCAGGGCTGAGAAAAGGCCCTGGTGGCAGAGGTGATGGTCGAGTAGGTCTTGCAGGACTCACTTCAGCAAAGTGCCCTGCCCGGGCATCAGGGAAGCAGGAACTGGTTTGGATGCTGGAGCTCCAGACTTCTTCCTCTCCCCTTGTCCTGGTGCCATCCCCTTGAGTGTCATCAATACAAGGCCCATTTGGTGGCTGTGAAGAACAGCCTCTCCTCCCAGTCCCTGACACACACAGTGGAGGGTGATGACCAAGGGCATGACAGAGGTAGAGAAGAGATCTTTCTTCTGGTGTTATATGCACCTTTCGTTTCTGTGAGTGTGGTTCATACAGGTGGAATATTTCATCATTAGAGCACCTCTCCTATAAGGAAACTGAGAGAATTGGGATTGTTCAACCTGGAGAAGGCTCTGAGGAGATTTTATTGCAGGCTTCCAGTGCCTGAAGTTGCTCTGAGAGAGCTGGAGAGGGATTTTGGACAAGGGCCTAAAGTGCCAGGACAAGGGGCAATGGCTTCCCACTGCCAGAGGGCAGGGTTAGATGGGATACTGGGAAGAAATTCTTCCCTGTAAGGGTGCTGAGGCCCTGGCACAGGTGCCCAGAGCAGCTGTGGCTGCCCCTGGATCCCTGGAACTGTCCCAGGCCAGGCTGGACAGGGCTTGGAGCAGCCTAAGATAGTGGAATGTGCCCCTGCCATGGCAGGGGGTGGGACAGGGTGGGCTTTAAGGTCCCTTCAAACACAAAGCATTCCAGGAGTACATGAGTCAGGTTATACAAAACACTGTGGACTCTTCCAACACCATTGGCCACCTCCCCGGAGTCAGCAGTGCCCTGGCAGAGTCTTGACTCAGGTCACTGCTGCTGGAAAGCATCTGACTCACACTGTCCCAGTGTCAGGATGGATGACACCAGCACCATGGCAGCAGCAATGCTGGCCATGCACTCCAACCAGGCCCCAGACACCCACAGTGTTCATTGTGGCAGCTCTGTGCCTCAGCCTCCTTCCCTGTGTGGCCAAGTCAGACAGACTCTGCTCTGCAATACTTGAACCCCAGCTTGCTGTGTCCGTGCCCCATCTTGTGTCTCCAGGCCATGACAGTCCTACAGTGTGTCCCTTCTCTCCTTCAGGAGTGGGAAAAGAGGAGTCAGTGCCAGCCTTCAATACTCTTCCCCCTCTCTTTGGGGGCCATTAGTTCTCCATGTCCTGAGCAAGCTGCTGGAGCAGTGCCATGGCATCCTGGGATCAGTGAGTGTCCTGAGGGTGGGAGGGAAGGAAATGCTTTTCTGCTGGGGAAGGAAGAGGTTTCCCACTGGAGAAGGGGACAAAAGAGCAGCAGCTCCAAGTCCTAATCGGCACATTATGCCACAAACCATCTTCCTTGACAGAGGAGGCGAGGGTCTAATAAAAACTTCCTGGCAAAGGATGAACAAAATACCAAGACAAAGAAGCCAACAAGAGCCATTTGCCTTCTCTACAGATCACAAAGCTCAGTGGCCTTTTTTAATTCCTCACAAATTAGTCAGAAACCCAGCACTCAGTGGCTTGATTTTAGTGCTGGATGCTCAAAGCTTGCTGTTTCCCACCATGACTGAGGTGGAGAGATGACTGGAGGCCTCATGCCCACAGAGCGGGTAAAGTGCCTGGTTAGCAAAGCCTAATTTATTTTTTGGGGGTGCAAGTGGGTGTTTTTCATAAAATCCCATTAGACCATTCTGAAGAAGGTACCTTCTCTGAGAAGAAACACTTCAGGATGACCTAACTGTGGCCTTCCAGTACCTGAAGGAGCTGACAAGCAAGATTTAGAGAGAGGCACTATTTACACAAGCCTAGAGTGACAGGACAAAGGGAAGGGCTTCCCACTGATGGGTGCAGGGTGAATGTTAGGATATTGGGAAGGAATTCTTCCTGTGAGGGTGCTGAGGCCCTGGCACAGGGTGCCCAGAGCAGCTGTGGCTGCCCCTGGATCGCTGGCAGTGCCCAAGGCCAGGCTGGACAGGGCTTGGAGCAGCCTGGGACAGAGGGAGGTGCCCCTGCCCATGGCAGGGGATGGAACTGCAAATGTCCCTTTCAACCTAGGCCACCTGATCACTTTGTGATTCATGGAAGGAATGTGCCAAAGCAATAGATTTCCTTTTATGATGGGGCTTTGCCTTCAATGTGTGATAGCTGCCAACACCAAAGGCACAAAACAAGCGACACTGTCACAGACACATTTTATGAAAAATCCTTTCCTTAAGATTTTTTCTCCTGAGAAGCTGAGAAGCCTCAGGAACAAAATGTAAACAATGATTATCTGCTGCTGTGGAATGCAACAGGTGGATCTGTGATTGGTCTCATGTGGTTGTTTCTAATTAATGGCCAATCACAGCCCAGCTGGCTCAGACTCTCTGGCCCAGACACAAGCTTTTGTTATCATTCTTTCTTTTTCTATTCTTATCTAGCCTTCTGATGAAATCTTTTCTTCTATTATTTTAGTATAGTTTTAATATAATATATATCATAAAATAATAAATCAGCCTTCTGAAACATGGAGTCAGATCCTCATCTCTTCCCTCGTCCTAAGACCCCTGCAAACACTGTCACACAACACAACTCACAAAGTAGAACTAAGTCAGAAGTTTCTTGCTTCTCCAGAAGTGCCTGTGGGTGGGTCTCCTGCACCCTACATACCTGATTACAAACCTCTTTGTGTAACTAAAGGATGGGATGAACTGACAGCAGAATTCCCAGCTGACATTGTATTGGAGAGGGAGGAAAGAAATGATAACCTTTCCAAAGCACAGCCCCTGCCAACGTGTTTTGGATATTCGTTATAAGCAAGACTGCTCACATCCCTCCTTCACTTCATGTCTGATTTATAAAACCAGGAAAGCAGAGTGGAGGTTCATCTCTAATGCAGCCAAATAAGATGTACTGAGCACCCCCTGCGGTGCCAGAAGCCCTCACACTCCCAGAGCTCTTCCCTTTCCCCCTCTGCTCTGGTGGCTCCCTTTCAGGGAAAATAAATCTAGATAGAGGCCTTAAAAGCTGAGTTCCCAAAGAAGCTCTAGATAAATCAAAGGATTTAGTAGAATTAGTTTCATCTGAGTTGCTGTGGACTTTCTTGCTGTGAGAAAAGTCAGACTTGCCAGTCAATGTACAGCACTTTTATGACATTCCACTCTGGCTGGAAGTAGAGTTTCTTCAGCTACATTCCTGGGGTGAGTATATTCTTTGTGGTGTAAGTGGATGCTTTGCTTTTATTTATAAGTTATTAATGATTTTATATTTTTCATTATTGTTTTAAATTACAACAAAATATTTTCAGAAGATACAGCTCGAGCGAGAACTCTAGATGTGATATGGATATTTTAGCAAGCTAAAACAAAAATACAGGGGCCAGAAAAATCTATAGTTTAAATATTCTGCTTATATGTAGGCATAAATAGATATATATTTTTTACTTTTAAAATAGCAGCACAGGTTGGTTGAAACTTTAAGATTATAACTACTCGCCATTTTTTGTGAAATATAAACTGAATATATGACAAAAGGAGACAAGTTTTCATTAAATTAATATATTAATTTTTGCGAATCTCCGTTATGGGCAAGACGGTGTTTTCTTTCTGCTTTTTAATTACAAGCTTGCCTTTAGAAATTGGACAGCTAAGGTTTATAAACATCTTTTCATGTGAAACATACTTTTACTTCTTCCAGAGTTTTGTCACATACCAGCCTCAAATTCTGTATATTGTGGGGGAAGAATAAGTAGCTTCTTCACTGTGGAGAGTTTTATTTTCTTTTTAAGGAGAGATTTAATTGAATGTTGAGTTGGGTTGTTTTAAACCACTTCCAAAATGTTCTTGTTATTGTACCAGCAACTCTTAATAAATGTATTAATATGCTACCTCATCATGCATGTTCAGATTTATACAAGATGTTTTTATGACCCATGCAGAACTCCAAAACCTGTAAACACACTGATAGCATTAACAAGGATCAGATGCCTGCTGCTTTTCTGGTATAGAAAATAAGAAGGCAGAAGTTCTGAATGTTTGATGAATTTGGTGTCACGGTCTCTGAATCCGCCACTGGGTTTCATGTGCGCGGTCTGCGGCTCCCACACAAGTGCTGAACACGTTCTGCACTTTCAGATTAATTCTAGCAAATTTCTGAGACCTTTTTCTCCATTTGGTGAGGGAGCATGGCAAGCCCAGATTTTTTTTTGTAGGGTAATTAGACCACTGATCTTTGTTTCCTGTATCTTAAATTTTAAGTGGTAGGAAAGTAAAAACCAAAATAATTTTTAAAATTAGAAATGTATTGTGATGCTGGTTTTGTAGTGGGTTTTTTCCCCCTCCATTTCAAACTCCATTGCAACAAAAAAATGTAGTGCTTTATCTCAAAACATACAGCAGTACTACTGAGAAATGTCTGCTGCTGAAAAAATGGCAATCTTTACTGAATATTATGGGGTGCTTAAAATCCTTTTCTGTGATTAACTAGAATATGGATGTAGCAGAACAATTAAATTTGATTTAGGACTTTCCAAGATCTCAACAGTATAGCCTCTTTTATTGTTCAGATATATCCCTCACAGCACAGTAACTCACTAAGATAGGAAAAATGTTATGAATGGAATATGAATTACCAAAGTTAGGAATGCTGGATGTAAATTAGCTGTTTAATTAAAATGTTGTTTTTCTTTTATTGAGTTGGTTGTGACAACCATTAGAGCCTGTAACTTAACATGGAAAGAATGTAAAAATTTCATGTAAAATACTTAGGCAATTAGCAAACCTCATTTTCTATTTATACAATATTACATAGTGAAAATATTTGACATTTTGAGCCATAATGATGCACCGGGTTTTGCAGTGATCAGAAATACAGCAGGTACTTCACAGAGTAATGGAAAATCATTCCCTAAAAACATTTGCAGTTTAAAGTCCTGAAAATGTTACTGACAATAAAAAGTACATGTGCCACCTTTCAGTTCACGTTACCATTGCCCCTCTCTTCCCTTCACTGTTCCTAATGCTCTGCTTTTGCTGCCTTCACTCTTCAGGCAAGTGAAGAAACTTTTAAAAAAGAACGCATTCTCTGAAGATTTTCTTTTCTTTCTTTCTTTCTTTTTTTTTTTTTTTTTTAATGTGAAAGCAGGATCAAGTCAGACAAGTTTATCACACAAATTTGAAACATTTAGTCTTCGGCTAAAACTCTTGCTGATCAAGTATGAAAGTGAAAGAGAAGGTTAGGATTAACTGTTCATGGGCAGTTGCCTTTATTAAATTAGATAATGAAAAGCATGATGGATAAAGCTTTCCAATAAATACTTTACCTATAATTGTTCCAATTCATTTTCAATATTTCCATCATCAATACACTCTATTTCTCTTCTCAGGAATTTAAAGTATTTAAATTGCAAAACAAAATCTTATAGTGACCACAAGGTTCTAAAAATGAGGGTGACAGGTAAAGAAATTAAATAAAATCTGGCTGAAATATTTTAGATTATCCTAAGAGTGAAAGACAACGCACATTATGAATTTCCAAGCAATGAAAAGGGATGAGAGAAGATGGGAAAAGAGTAACCAGAGAATATCAACAGGGAGTTGTCACTGTTGAGATGGACACGACACACACACACAAACTTGTGCAGAGGCAACAATGCCTTCTCTTTATTACAAGTTGTTCTTAAGTTTTATACCATTAACAAAGCGAGATCTTCAATCATTAGTTACATCAAAACAGCTCATTATATTCATTGGGCAAAGCAATAGCTCATTGTACTTTATTGGTACAAAGCAATTAACATCAATAATTAATTGGAAAGAGTTTACAACAAATTATTTAGGCACGTAGGCTGCTCACTAAGGCATGTATCCTCTAACTGCAAACATCCCTTATGTGTCTATTTTATTGGTTTCCGTCTGAACGGCCTTGCTTTCTGCTTTGCTATGGATGAACTCATATTTTATCAATTTCTTCTGCGGCTAACTCTCAGTTGTTTAACCTGCAGACCAGCTGCTAAGCCTATCCACAGGGAGTGGGAGGTTGGGGGTTCTTATATTGCATAAACCCAGCAGTAAATCCAGTACCAACCTGTAGCCGTGTGGGTTTCAGTCCTTTTGACTGCTTCTAGTGAAACAGCATCCTTTGATTTCAGACTTTCAGAGCAACCATTGGACACCAGACCTCTTGAGCCTAAAGGTAAGACATAATAATGTAATATTAAAGACATAATAATGTAGCTGTCCTGAACTGTAGCAGTATTACACCAAAATGCAATGCTTCAATTCACAGTATTTTACTCAAAAGCATAAACTGGATTGGTTTCACTTTCCCTTCATCTGCCACTTCTCCCACTGCCAACGCAGAGCTTTCCCTGAATGGTTTTCAAACATGCATGTCTTCTCCATTACTTATCACAGAAAAAAAATAAGATTATAGCAGTGCAACTTTGCAGAACCAGCAGCAAGAGATGTGCCATTGAAATAACAAAGGGCTTAAACTGCTTTCCACTGACCTTTGAAAAGACAAATGTCCATAACCTGATGTTTCTGGGGTATTTGTTACATTTACTCCCATGCAAAAGCAAGAACTTACCAGGTATAACCTGTTTAACCCAGTTGGCTGCTTTCAGGAGGGATCAGGAGCTCAGATGTAAGAGAATGGGAGACCTCACTGAGTGCTGGTAGCCCTTCTGCAAAGGAACTCTCATGACTCATTGTATTGTTCAAACCTCATCCTGTCATGATGCTTCAGACACTTCATTTCTCTATTTTTGATTGTTGTTATTAATTTTCACACATATGGACAAGTATTTGTTTGGCAGTGATAATTTGCTCTCTTTTTGAAATATTAGGTGTAAAATCTGCAAATTTCTATTCTGATGTTCCTTCTACTGAAATGCTTTTGCTGTTTGGCAGCTATTTCACATTTGCCTTCCCAAGTCTCTAATGAATGTCTGATTTGACATGGCACTGACTTCAGCTGATTCTCAGGGGACTGGGACCCCCTAGGTCAGTCATTCTTGTTGAAGATGGAGGTAAAGAATGGATGATGGACCAGGGGAGTCTCAAGGTCCTCTGCTGGAGGACCATGATTGTGAGATTGATCAAATCCCAGTTAAAATTGTGCGGGATCTGATGCCCCAGCTCAATCCCTAAAAATCTATGGGGGATTTGTCCAAAAATCTTCGAAGAGCTGTTAATGTCATCGTAAAGCCTCTCTCGATGATTTTTGAGTGATTTTGGGAATTCAGAGAGGTCCCAGCCAAGTGGAAGCAGGCAGATATCCTGATTTTCAAGAAGGGCAAGAAGGTGGACCCTGGAAACTACAGGCCTGTCAGTGTCCTTCAATGCCCAGTAAAATAATGGGAAAAGGTTATTCTGGGAAGTATTGAAAAACAGCTGGAGGACAATGCAGCCATTGGTCACAGCCAGCATGGCTTCATGAGGGGACAGTCCTGCTTGTCCAACCTGATTTACTTCTATGGAAGTATGGAACAACTCCTGGTCGATCTAGGAAAGCCAGCAGATGTAATTCTTTTGGACTTCAGTGTTGCCTCCGCTGGAGGCGCGGCGTGTCCTGGATCGGGAACGGCACGGTGGCAAACCCTCTTTGCCACTCGGTCCAATTACTCGCAACACCAATGTGGTCGACGGTAAATGGCGTTTATTAACGGCAGGGTAGGGTAATTTATAAGGGCGGTTAATGGTTTAACGGTAAAAGGGGTGGGGTTCCGTCTGCCCATGACATCGCGATATCCTGAGATCTCCCTGATCTCCCACATATCCCCCCCTTATGACTAATTAAAAACATAGAAAGTATAAAGACTATAAAAACATAAAGGTTAGCGAACTGAAATGTGGTAAAAACTGGCAACTGGAAAAAAAAACAGTGAACATTTCCATAACTTGTCTTGAAGTAACTATGTCTAACAGACAAAATGTTAACTTTTTATAACCAATTTTTAACAAACAAAGTTAACTCATTCAAAATGTAAGGCCCAAAATCACTTTCAGGGGCATTGCAGCAAGGAGAGGGCCTCTTAGGTTGGAATCAAGGGCGATCAGTCATTGGGGCTAATTGAACCACGACTCAAAGCATCTTTGCAGGACTTCCTCCTTAGTTTTCTGGCACATTTTTGGAGAGGCTTCTTCCTATTGATGTTTTGGGATGAAAGTCAACTCAATTAATCAGTGAGGCAATACAGTTGATGATTTGAAACCATATGATTGCCTACAACACTGACATATCATCCCAGAGTCTGCGATGCCTGATGAATTTTAACAAGAGAGAATTGGAGAACTCATGTCCAGATTCATGGTTCTCCAATTCCTTTTGAACTTTTTAATGCAGAAAACCTCTGGGATGACAGTTGATTATTCCATTCAAGTAGAGTTAGAACTTGGCCAGAGTTCGAACTCTACTTGATGGACATCACCTACACTTTAGGCAATCAGACCATTGTCCTTCGACACTTTGAACCATGATTGAAAACATTTTTGTTGAGCCTCTCCCCCAGTTCTTCTCTGTGCCAGCGTCTCCTTTAGTTCGGCCACAGAGTCTTTCACGACTCCAGCACGGTCTGCTGCCGAGCTGCTTGACGATTTGTCGTGGCCGTCAGGAAATGAGGTATACGGGTTGCAGGGGTGTCTAAGGATTCAGTCCTGCAAAATAAACTTCACAAGTTTTATTAGTTTCGCCCTGAAGGTCCAGTTTAACTGACTTAACCGGGCATCATTTGATTTTACCATTTTTCTTGACTGCTGCATACCCTCGCCCTGTGAGTATTAGCCTCCAGCTCCGTTCCCATTCTCCCAGCTCATTTTTAATTGTGACGTATGGGCCTTCCTCTATTGCACTGGTGGCCCAGTGCCTCTGGGCAGGGCTTTTTGTCTCCTCTCCCCTAGCGAACTGATTTACTGCTGGCAGGGCGGTTGCCAGGATGCACGCTTGGTCTTCAAGAAGCGCCACCTTCAGCTTCTTCCCGGGGGGCCCAGGCGGGTCATGGGGGGCCTCTCTCCCAGATCTGGGGGGGCTTTTTCGGGGTCCTTTTTTGGGGGAGTTGGTGGCGGGGGCAGGGCAGGGGGACCCTACTGTCCTCGTAGGCTTTGCGCTTGGCCGCTGCCTTCAGCTGCGCCACCGTGCAGTCCTTGATGAGGGTGCTGAGGCGGTTCAGGTCTTCTCTGAATCAGGACACGGCCCTGCGGAGCAGCGCCAGCTCTGGCTCCGTCCAGTGGGACCCCGCGGGGGAGCCGTCTGTCTCCGGGTACAGCTGCATCGTCAGCTCTCCTAGGCGTATGAAGGTGGCGCCGGCGGCTGAGGAAAATCTCTCCGACTTCTGTGGATGCTGATGTCGTGGCTGCTCTTTCTGGCCTCTCCGGCTGCCGCTGCCGCCGCTCTGGCTCTTCAATGATGGCGGCGGGGGGAGGGGGCTGTGTGTGGCCCGGGTGCCCTCTCCCTCTCCCGTTTCCCTGATCTCTGGATCTGCAATCTGTAGCAATATGCCCCTTCCTTCCACACACCCAGCATGGCCCCCTAGATTTCATCTGGCGTGGGGGAACGACTGCTGGTGGGTAGCCTGGCTGAGGGCAGTTCGCTGCGACGTGACCTGCCTGGCCACACTTAAGGCATGCCATCACACTGGTTATCGCAGTGTGGACAGCTGTCTGAATGGGGGCTAGATGCTCCTCTTTCACGACATGCCTAATCATGTCCACGATGGTAGACCCAGGTGGTAGCGATGGTAGGATGTCCTTGGTAGCAGTGTTACACTGTTGGCGCAAGCAGTCTGCTAACACAGGGCCCTTTGCTTCTGATGGTAGAGCAGAGGAGTCAAGCGCTCCTTGGAGGCGATCCACAAACTGTGTGAAACTTTCACTTTCGCTCTGCCTTATAGTAGACCATGGCGATGGTCTGGCAATTACTTTAGATGCAGAGCGAATAGCCTCTCTGGCAGCTCGGGTTGTTGTCATGACCTCATGGGCCCGAAGGCCCTCCGCCTGCGCCTGGGGAGTGATCATCGTTGGGTCTGTGCCCATTAAGCGCTGTATGCTGGAACCATGTAGCGGGTGGTCTGCCCTAGTCACTAAGGCCAGTTGTTTTGCACAGTTGTCCTCCCATTCTTCCTTAAAAACAATCATCCCTGCCCCATCAAAAATTAATCTGCATGTCTGTTTGATGTCAAACGGAAGCATGTCATCCCCTCCAAAAACGCTATCAATAAGAGTGGAGACCACTGCTGAATTAATCCCCCTGTCCGCAATTGCTTTAACAATTGCCTGTATATCCTTGGGGTTTACCGGCGTGTAAGTTCTCTGATTTCCGTCCGGCCCCCCCACTTGGACAGGAAACGCCAGCGTGGCTGATGGAGCCCACTCGGCACATACAATTTTTATTTTCCTCCAGTTAGTAAGAGGAACCTGTTCTTTTTTCCCTTTGACCCAAGCCGGAGGATTATGATGGCTACCTCTGTATGCTCTCACTCCCTCTTCCTCAGAATCGGAATCGGAATTGGGATCAGTAACAGACCATTTGTGGAGCCACTCGTCCCAGCTCGAGTCCGACTCATATCCGGAACTCGACTGACTGGAGTTCTCTGGGTTCCAAAACCTTCGCTTTGGGCCACTCCTCCCCTCTAGGCTTGCCCTGCCTTCTGCCAGGAGAGGCCAATGTCTTATTAAAATAAGTTTTCAAACGCACGCTCCATGCGGCTTCAGCTTCCCCTCCATGTCTTTCCCCTCCTTCTTGCTTGCGTGCATCTTCTCTGCCCCTGCTGATCGCGCCCACGTCCGCACTCCCCCCGCTCTGGGGTTCACCACTCTGTGGCGCGCAAGGCGGAGGCCCCACCCAGGCTCCATCAGGCCCGGAGGTAACGGTATGTCCTGGTTCAGGACAAAATTAGGGGAAATCTCCAAAAGGGAGTTCCCCCTCCCCCCAAACACCGGGTTCGGGAAGGAGTTCCTCGGAGGAGCAAAGTGGAAAACAAAACCTATTTATTGACAAATAACAAAAGAACACTCCCCAACACAAGAAAAGAAAAGAAAAAAAACCAGTTCAGTGTTGTGGAGGGTGCCAAGCTTCTCTTGCAGGCTCCAGAGATCCCGCCGGACGTCGGACGTCCCAGGTCAGGTCCAGAGCCGGTCCAGTATCTTCAGGGGAGGGTAAGAAAGAGAGGACGAAAGAAAAGGGAAAAAGAGAGGAAAAAAAACAGCGCAGAAAGCAGCAAAGGGAGAAAAAAAAAAAGCAGCTATCAGCTAGGGCTAAGGCAGTAGCAAGCAAGCGAAGCAGCAAGCCGAAGCAAGCCAGCCAGCCAGCCAAGCAGCTCAAAGCCAGGAAAAAAAAAAAAAAAAAAAAAAGGCAAAGTGCACCCAGTCCCCCCTCCCTCCTCCCTCCCTCCCCGCCGCGGCAAGACGGCCGGGGGTGGGGGAGAGAGAGAGAGAGAGAGAGAGAGAGGAAAAAAAACACAGCTGCCAGACACAATACACGATATTGGGATAAAAGCGGTCATCCCACGACACTCCACCCCTTATCCCATATCGTGAATATACAATAAAAAACTTTCATTTCACTTACTCACACCTTTGACACTTACGCATTCCTCTCATCTTACTTGTTCAGACCTTTGACACTTACAGTTTCCTTCTGTCTCACATTCAGCAAACAATGACATTCATATATGAGCCTTATCCCACAATCAGGTCTCCCTGAGGTACACACCGTGTTGTTCCACCTTTCTGCATTATCCACCACGTATAACCTGGTCCTTGAGCAAAAACAATCCCACAGATGGGTTTGTCTGTACTCGAGGCAGGGTTGATCCATACTGTCTTTCCCAATAAACCTCTGACATGGGCCACTGGGGCTTTATCCCCATCTACTATATTAAGGAGCTCAGACTGAGCAGGACCCGCTTAGTTGGTGGAACCTCGAGTGTTAACTAACCAGGTAGCCTTCGCCAAATGCTGCTCCCAGTTTTTTAAAGACCCCCCACCCAATGCTTTTAAGGTGGTTTTTAACAATCCATTATACCTTTCCACTTTCCCTGCAGCTGGTGCATGATAGGGGATATGGTATACCCACTCGATGCCATGTTCCCTAGCCCAAGTATTAATAAGATTGTTTTTAAAATGAGTTCCATTATCCGACTCAATTCTCTCAGGAGTACCGTGCCTCCAAAGGACCTGCTTTTCAAGGCCCAAGATAGTGTTACGAGCTGTGGCATGAGACACAGGGTAGGTTTCCAACCATCCTGTGGTGGCTTCTACCATGGTTAGTACATAGCGCTTGCCTTGGCGGGTTTGAGGCAGCGTGATGTAATCAATCTGCCAGGCCTCCCCGTATTTGTACTTAGACCACCGCCCACCGTACCAGAGGGGCTTCAGCCGTTTAGCCTGCTTAATGGCAACGCACGTCTCACAGTCACGAATAACCTGAGAGATACTGTCCATGGTTAGATCCACCCCTCGGTCTCGTGCCCATTTATAGGTGGCATCTCTACCCTGGTGGCCTGAGGCATCATGGGCCCATCGTGCCAAGAATAACTCTCCCTTATGCTCCCAGTCGAGATCTATCTTCAATTCCCCTATCTTTGCAGCCTGATGTACTTGCTGGTTGTTTTGCTGCTCTTCATTAGCTCTACTTCTGGGGACATGGGCATCTACATGCCGAACCTTCACAGGTAACTTCTCTAACCGAGTAGCGATATCTTTCCACTCTTCTGCAGCCCAAATTGGTTTTCCTCTGCGCTGCCAGTTCGCCTCTTTCCATCTCTTCAGCCATCCCCATAGAGTGTTGGCTACCATCCAAGAATCGGTATACAAATAGAGCCTTGGCCACTTCTCTCTCTCTGCAATACCTAGGGCCAGTTGAATAGCTTTGATTTCAGCAAATTGACTGGATTCACCTTCTCCTTCAGTAGCCTCCGCAACCCGTCGAGTGGGACTCCATACAGCTGCTTTCCACCTCCGTTTCATCCCTATGACGCGACAAGAACCATCGGTGAATAAAGCGTAACGTGTTTCTTCTGCTGGCAACTGATTGTATGGTGGAGCTTCCTCAACCCGGGTCACTGGCTCTTGTTCCTCATTCGTGACACTAAAGCTCTCACCTTCGGGCCAATTTGTAATTATTTCCAGGATCCCAGGGCGATTTAACTTCCCAATTCGAGCACGCTGCGTAATGAGGGCAATCCACTTACTCCAAGTAGCATTGGTGGCATGGTGGGTAGAGGGAACCTTTCCTCTGAACATCCATCCCAGCACCGGTAGTCGGGGTGCCAGAAGAAGTTGTGCCTCTGTACCAATCACCTCCGAGGCGGCTTGGACTCCTTCATAGGCGGCCAAGATTTCTTTTTCTGTTGGGGTATAGTTATCTTCAGACCCCCTGTAGCTCCGACTCCAAAATCCCAATGGTCGGCCTCGGGTCTCGCCAGGCACCTTCTGCCAAAGGCTCCAGGACAGACCATGGCTCCCGGCCGCAGAGTAGAGTACGTTCTTCACATCTGGTCCCGTCCTAACTGGACCCAGGGCTACAGCATGAGCGATCTCCTGCTTGATTTGGACAAACGCTTGCTGCTGCTCAGGGCCCCAATGGAAGTCGTTCTTCTTGCGGGTAACCAGATAAAGGGGTGTCCTGGTTCAGGACAAAATTAGGGGAAATCTCCAAAAGGGAGTTCCTCGGAGGAGCAAAGTGGAAAACAAAACCTATTTATTGACAAATAACAAAAGAACACTCCCCAACACAAGAAAAGAAAAGAAAAAAAACCAGTTCAGTGTTGTGGAGGGTGCCAAGCTTCTCTTGCAGGCTCCAGAGATCCCGCCGGACGTCGGACGTCCCAGGTCAGGTCCAGAGCCGGTCCAGTATCTTCAGGGGAGGGTAAGAAAGAGAGGACGAAAGAAAAGGGAAAAAGAGGGGAAAAAAAACAGCGCAGAAAGCAGCAAAGGGAGAAAAAAAAAAAGCAGCTATCAGCTAGGGCTAAGGCAGTAGCAAGCAAGCGAAGCAGCAAGCCGAAGCAAGCCAGCCAGCCAGCCAAGCAGCTCAAAGCCAGGAAAAAAAAACCAAAAAAAAAAAAAAGGCAAAGTGCACCCAGTCCCCCCTCCCTCCTCCCTCCCTCCCCGCCGCGGCAAGACGGCCGGGGGAGAGAGAGAGAGAGAGAGAGAGAGGAAAAAAAAACACAGCTGCCAGACACAATACACGATATTGGGATAAAAGCGGTCATCCCGCGACACGGTAGCACCCCGCGCCTCTGAGCTAACGGCCACGCCTCTTGCCTCCTCTAGCAATTCATCCCAAAATGAGTGCCTTTTTCCTGTAACCGGTGTGCCTGGGCTTGGGGGCCGCGAAGGGCGTTCCCGCGGCTGTAGCTCCCCACACCCTGCCACCTCACGATTGTTCGCTGTCTGTCCGGCTGTCCCCTCACCCAGCTGGGGCCCCGTCTTCATAAAGTCTTGCGCGGCTTTCCACTTTTCCTTTTCTGGACGAACCTTTTGCAGAGCCCGCACAACTCTTCCCCACGATCTAAGGCTTCTCCCCGAGCCTGAGGACATCACCTCCTCGCCTAGGGCCTGGGTACACTTGTCCCACACGTCCGGGTGGAGAATCTCCTCCGGCTGCCCAATTACCCCAATATGCAGGAGCCTCGACACTACGAGGATAAATTCCCCTGGCTGGCAGTCTATACCCTACTGCCTGTGAATCCCCAAAACGACCTTTGCGAGAGACTCCATTTCTCATTCGCTGGTCCGGGAGCGTCCTCCCCGCCACAGTTGGTCCAGCCGCTGCAGCCGCTGTTCACCTGTCCAGGCATATCTCATCCCCAGGCAGTGTGTCCCGGGTTTCGGCACCACTTGTTGCCTCTGCTTGAGGTGCGGCGTCCTGGATCGGGAACGGCACAGCGGCAACCCTCTTTGCCACTCGCTCCAATTACTCACAACACGAATGTGGTCGACGGTAAATGGCGTTTATTAATGGCAGGGTAGGGTAATTTATAAGGGGGGTTAACGGTTTAACGGTAAAAGGGGAGGGGTTCCGTCTGCCCATGACATCACGACATCCCGAGATCTCCCTGATCTCCCACACTTCAGCAAAGCTTTCTATACTGTCTCTCACAGGATTCTTCTGGACAAAACATCCATTCCAACACTGGACAAACACATCATGGGGTGGGTGAGCAAATGGCTCAGGGTTGGGCATAAAAGTGACCGTGACTGGGGTGACATCAGACTGGCACAGGTCACTAGTGAGGTTCCAGAGGGCTCAATCCTCATCCCTGTGCCCTTCAACACCTTCATAAATGACCTGGCTGCAGGACTGGAAGGGAAACTGAGCAAGTTCACAGATGATGCAAAACTGGAAGGAGCTGTTGACTCCCTTAAAGAAAAGGGAGGTCCTGTGGGGAGAGCTCAACAAGGAGAGAACTGGGCCATCAGTGACTGCATGGAGCTCAACAAGGGGAGGTGCTGGGTTCTGCACCTGGCATGGGGTAACCCTGGGTGTGTAGGCAGACTGGAAATGGGATACTGGAAAGCAGCTGCAGGAAGAGCTCCTGGTTGATGGCAAGTTGGATGTGAGTCAGCAGTGCCCTGACAGCCAGGAGAGATATCCCTGTCCTGGAGGGCATCAGGCCCAGCATCTTGCCAAGGAAAGGACAGGATTGTCCTGCTCTGCTCTGCAGAGGCCTCACCTCCAGTCCTGGGGGCAGTTTGTGCACCTCAATATAAAAAAAGACATTAAGCCCTTAGAGAGCATCCAAAAGAGGCCACAAGGATGGGGAAGGGTCTGCAGGAGCCATATGACAAGAGGCTGAGGGGACTTGGTCTGTTCAGCTGGAGAAAAAGATCCTGGAGGGGAGACCTCATTGGGGTTTTCAAAGTCCTCATGAGGGGCAGCAGAGGAACAGCTCTGATCTCTGCTCTCTGTGACCAGGGACAGAACCCAGGGAACAGCTGGAGCTGTGCCAGGCAGGGTCAGGCTGGGTACCAGGGAAAGGCTCTTCCCCAGAGGGTGCTGGCACTGCCCAGGCTCCCCAGGGAATGGGCACGGCCCCGAGGCTGCCAGAGCTCCAGGATCTGCCAGGGATGCCCAGGGTGGGGCTGTTGGGGTGTCTGTGCAGGGCTGGAGCTGCCCTGGGTGATCCTGGGGGTCCCTCCCAGCTCAAGATATTCTGTGATTCTGTTCTGTGGCTCTGTACACAAGTATTTTAAGTAGAGGACTTGCATCACACCTGGGTCTGGAACACTATGTGCTCTACGTGTGCATATATAGGTTTTTTCTCTAGAAACCTTACATAAAATGAGATAGTAATTCCTGGCCTGCTTATTTTCTTCTACCATGTGATCCCTGGCTTAGACTGAACTGTTTCAGAGATGTGTTTGACCTCCATTACAGTGGTTGGGATTCTTGAAAGCCACCAGCACAAATTCATCTCTTAAATTACCCACAGCTCTTGTTGCTTCTGTCCTGCTTTGCTTAGCAAGTTTTGACAAGTAAGTTATCTGATGAATAGCTCTTCTCAGATGGGGCTGATTGAGAAAAGGGGAAGCAGCTTTAAAGTCCAAACAATCAATTATCTCAAGAAACACAGAAGATCTTTGGGGGTGCTGAACCAAATTATCCATCCCTTCTTTGGATAATATTTCAAGCCAACTATGCAAAGTTTACACAAATCTGGATATGAATTTCATCTAGTTCTAATCAAGTAGAACTTTTGTTTTTGGCTTTGCTAACCTCAACTGCAGTGACTTTCACATCTGAATTAATGCTGGGTTTATTTACATCACAGCAAACTCATTGGATGATCAGGACAAGATGCTTCATACCTTGATATTGCACATCATTACTGCTGTCATTTAATATTAGAGGATGAAAGAAAGTTATTACAAAGTGCAGAGGTTTGGGAACTTGTTCTTTCAGAAGATTTCAGCCAGGATTTAAAAAACCAAACCAAACCAAATCTCAAAGCATGAAAATGCTGAAATTTTACTTTGCTCTGCCAGAGTTTCCCATCCTTGTACTGTTCTGCTGCCCCAAGACTTCCTTTCTTTTTCCTCTTATGAGTGAGCAGCACAATCATGTGAAATCTATAACTGTCCCTTGAGATGGTCCTTCCAGTAAATACTTTTAGATTACCTGCTCATATTGGCATGTCACAGAAGCAGAGAACCTTCTGCCTACTGAAACCTGAGGCAGACTTGTTAACAACAGCATTTTGATTTAACTTTCTTATTTATATATTAGAAAATATATACCCTTTAAGCCAAGAGAGGAAAGTTTTCAGAATAGCAATATTTTTCCAATAAAAACATTTGCAACTGAGATTAAAGCTTAAAAATTATTAATAAATTAGATTCTTGCACTGTACAAATGCAGCAAACCAAGGACGGTTCAGCTGCTTTCTGTCACAGGAACACGACTCCAAAAATCAAAGAAATGTTGCTGATAGAAGTCAGATCTCATTTACCCGTGAAAGACATCAAATCCTTTTACTAAGTTGGTATAAGGCCATTAAAACACATGATCTGTAACAATCCACAGACTATTCAAAGGGCTTTACAGATGATGGGTGCACACACCCTGGTGTGAATCAAACAGACCCCATATGTACCCAGATCCTTGTGGGGCCTTTCTGTCTCAACCCATTCCCAATGCCACCAATTGCATCTTCAGGGAGATGCTCAGGGGAAGGCGCAGGGAGGAGATGGCACGAAGGAATCACAGAACAAAGAGTGATGGAGGGCATGGAGAGAGAGCCACAAGAAATTATGAGGAGATGGAGAGGTTAACAAAATGGGGGGAATTGAGAGAGATCAAAAAGCATGGATATTGGAAAAATGAGGGGGATTAAGGAAAGACAGATAAAGACTGTAAAAATACATCAGAGAGGAAAGGAAACTTGGCTGGAAAATGGGGGGAAACAAATATCATAGACGAAAACATTCATGTGCAGAAGAGGAGGAAGAAAAGCCAAGATGTGCTAACTATGGAACAAGGGGAATGAATAATAAAGGTAAAATACATTGATTTTGTTGTAATGCAAAAGAATGGAAAATAAAAAGAGCCAAACAGGGAGAAAATGAAACACTGAGATAAAGCCAAGAAAAGAAGCCCAAATGTGCTCGCACACCAAATTTTTACAAGACTGGTACAGTGTATGCAAACCAGGTGTTCTGCATCACGTCTGACAATCCAAACCACAGTCCAGCATGACAGTGGAGTTTCTTTACAAAGCAGCACACAACAAATCCCTGGTATTTCTTCCTCTTTTAAATGCATAAATGTCTGCAATATAATGAGATTTAAATTCAGGGTCTCAAGGCTGGGACATAAGCTAAAACCAGAATTTGTCCCTAATTTAGGTAACAGCAGTGTCTGAAAAGTAGGGGGGTTGTGATGGGAAATTTAGACTGAGCTTTTATTTCAAGAGGGATTAAAAAAAATAAAATTTTCAACATGAACTTTGAAATTGCACTTTCAAAAGGAAGGCTGCTAATACTGTCAGTTCCCCTGCAGATATTAGCACATAATTCTGTAATTGAAATGCTTTCAGATGAAGGATTTGGTTGCTGTTAAAGATTTTCATGTGGTAAATGCCAGTTTCAAAAAACTAACATCCCAACCGACTGAAATTCACCCAGTTCTACCAGTATGCCCCATTTCAAACCCATCACCCAACAAAAGTGAAGCAGGAATGAGGGAAAAACATCTCTCAAGAACCTCAGAAATTCCATATGTTCATGCAGGTCTGTGTCCCCCCTGCTGTTCCTGGTGTCTTCACACAGCTCCTCTGAGAAGCTGCTCTGAGCACCACTCAGGTGTTTTTCCTCATCAACTTCCTCTCCACCTGGTCCCTCAAATGTTGCTCCTCAAAGCACCCACACAAGTCCTATTTTGTCCCCAATATTTCTGGTGGCTGGACATGTCTTTCCTTCATGCAGGAACTCTGTTGGTGGGTAACCCCTAAGTGTCCCAAGACCCAAGCTAACATTCTGGATGCTTTTTGGAAAAAACACAGGCTAAGCACTGTATATCTCCTTTAGCAGATATTCTGCACTCTAAAACACTGCAACATCATAAACTGCTAGTACCTTCAATCAGAAGTAGTAAAAACCAAAATGAACAGCTTTAGATATTTACAGAATTTTCCAGTTTGGGGGTTGTAAGGAGTGGTTCCTACTCCAAGGCAGCAATTCCCACAGCCCTGTGTTTCCTTGCAAATTTTCCAAGTTTTGTAAAGTCAGCTCGTGTTACCTTTCTATCACCGTTCTCACCTAAACTGCCACAGTTTGGCAGGCTGACTGAGAGAAACAAAAAAAGTAATAAAAAGACCTCCTAAAGAGGCATTTTTCTTACCCCAGAATAGTCCTGATGAGATCCTCAGCCCTGAAAAATAGACTTGCCCATAAGACAGAGAAATGCAAGGGGGCTGCAGTTTTATTTCATATCAAAGCTTCTACCCCTCAATCAACTTTTATTATACAACCACTCTTGAGGCTGTTAAATCAAATTTGAACCTTCAGCTTCCTAAAAACCCATTGCTGCTTTGAAATTCCTTCCAGTCAGAGCGTTTTTGTGCCCCAGGCTGCAAACACGAGCAGTGTTGTCAGCAGCTAAAGAGCTCAACCATTCCTTGTTTCTATCTATCCCCTCATACAGAACTCACCTAAGTAGGCATAAAAAGCCCAAAAACCCAACCCTCATGGCACACATGACAAGCAGATGGCTGCAAAAGGGTCAACAAAAAGAATTAATATACTATGGAGATGTATGATGTAACCCTTGAAATGATAAAGGGACATTTGGTACGTCTTGAATTATCACACCCACATTCAGGTAAACTCATCTGGTCTTTGTACGTGCCTTTATCAAGCTTAAGGAAAAAAGCTTTTCCTCCGTGGCATTTTGACTTTGAGTGACTCCACAGAACTATCTCATACGAGTGGAGCTGATGGAAACCTCCCAGTTCTCCAGCCCCGGCAATGGCTGAGGCGCCGATCGCGCGGACGCCCAGGGAATCTTCCGGGGGCCAGGCAGGGAACCCTGCAGCAAGGAGCCCGAAACAAGCGGTGCAGAGCGCAGCGGATGGGGTTTTATCAGCAGGCCGTTTTCCTCCCCCTGCTCTCCATCCTTTTCTACCTCAGTGACAGCAAAATCCCAGCTGCAATCGCCGCTGCCTGAAGACGGCCGGACCGGGTCCGTCCGGGTGGGTTTCAAACGGGAGGAAAAAGGAGGGGCCGAGGGTCAACTTTCCACTGGATTTTTTTACCATAAAACAGCAAAGAGAGAAGGAGGGGAAAAATAAAAAAGGGGGGTGGGGGTCGAGGGGAGGACTGATAAAAATCAGGAATTGGAGCAGGACAGACAGGCTGACCATCGGTGCGGAGAGCGCCGCGGGCCGGCGGCCGCGCTGAGCTGCCAGGGCCCGCCCTGCCCACGGAGGCGCGGGACGAGGCAGCGGCTGCCCGGGCCCGGGCCTGGGGATCAGGACACGCTTCAGCTTCGGTAGGACCAGAGCCCCGAACCTTCCCGGGGCGTTTTCCCTGCGCTCCGCTCCCCGGACCGAGCCGATCCGCTGTGCCTGCCGCGCAGCGCCGCAGAGATTTGCCTGTCTTTACCTCAGAGCAGTCCCGCAGATCTCCCTCACGGCTCTGGCAAGCAGCAACGTTTTAAAACTCTCTTAACTTTGTTATTTTACCATTTTGTTCTTCTGCATTTATTTGCTCCAGTTTTCTGTTCTACTCCAAAACTTTGTTTTCCAGGCACTTCCTGTGATTTAGGTTGTTTCGATTCTGTTGTTTTGATTCTGTTTGGTGTTTCTGTCTCTTCAATTTATTTTTTTTTGGTTGCAAATTTTGCTTTTTCGTTTAGTCTACTACTAAGTTTTTTTCCCTGAAATTATTTTAGATGTTACATTATCTCTCTTCACTCTTTTATTACATGATTTTAAAATTAACGATGTACATTTCCTAATCTGTATTTTTACAGTTCCAACCGATTAGCCATGTTATTTTATTCCGCTGTCTTTGTGCAGTAACTAAAATGATGATATAATGTTAAAATAAATATCTATTTTCTGGAAGCATTCATAACTTCAGAAAGATAAGGGATTGGATTTTATCTGTTTTAAGACTGATAATATTTGTCTTTGACTGTAATTATTTTCTGTCAGCTTTTGCTGTAGCACCTCACAAAACAAATCCTACACTTCACATATCCCATCGTCCAGTCTTCCATTAATATTCTTAATCTTCTTTAATTTTGTGCAAATTCAGCAAGCAATGATATCTTTACACAGTTAACAAGATAGAAAATTCAGAGATAATTTCTGGCTGCTGTTTGCAGCACCAGAATTTGTCTTTTCAACATCCATTTCTACTCAATTCTATCAATTTTATAGACCCTGCAGTCACAGGAAAATGAACAATTTTATTGGTAATTTCATTGCAATTGTTATTTTCTAAATAGGACTCATTTCTTTCTGTTGTCCAGATTGTTGTCTACTTTTCCCTGCTTTATTTCTCCATCTATACTTTACAGCTTTCTCTTTCTGCTCCCTGTCAGCTACAGCACGGAGGCAGAGGAGAGCTCACTGCGTTCTAAAGTGCCTTTGGTGCTGTGCCTGGAGATTTTGGGGTTTCTGGGCATCTTCTTAATGTGAGAAAGGCTCTGACCAAGGCAGGGCAAGTCCTGCAGAGGCATCACTGGACTGTCCCCATGCCTGTCCCTTTAAAATTCCAGACATTTCATTGGGATAGGCTGAAGTCTCTCATTTTATACACTTCAATCAATATCTTTCACAAAGGTCTTTTGCAACTCATTAGGGCTGGAGGAGGATTTTTTGTCGTTGGGTCTTCGTGGTGGTTTGGAGCCTTTTTTTGTTGTTGAGTTAGTTGGGTTTGGTTTTTCTTTGGTTATTTGTTCTGGTTTGGGGTTTTTTCCCGAGAACATCCCATGTTTGCTTTACAAATATCAGAGTTTCACTTCCCCATGCATTTCCCACTTCACAGAATATTTTTTTTTCCCCCACGGAAGCAGGCTCAGAAAGCTTTCACAGCATTCTAGTCCAAATGCAAAAATACACAAAAAACAGAGTGTTTTCCCTAATCATCTTTCATTTTTCTTGTACATAGAAAACCCCCGATTCACTGAAAACTGAAGGGTTTTGCTGGCTTAAATACAGATTTTTTTTTTCTTCAGCAATCCCTTCAATATGTTACACACAGACACAGAAGCAAAGATACACATTAATCAGTCCCCAGTATTTTGCAGAGTGAACACCTACTAAAACCCTTGAATAAATAATTAACACCTTGTTAATTAAGTGTGCATGCTCATGGAGGATATTTGGATAGAAGAAATAATAACTTATTTTTTAAATATTAATAACATTCCTTAAAAAAAAGCAAATTTAATGGAAAAAATGCAGTGTAAGTGGAATAGTAATATTTTTTTCTTTTAATCAAATCAGACAATTTCTCTTCATATTTCTTTACTCGGGCAGTTAAACTTTTATTTCATTTGCAATAAGTATATTGAATTTTGAGTGATTAGGAAACAGAAGGCAGCACTCTCTGCAGGGAACACTCACAACACTTTTTCCATTTGCTTCTCGCTGCATTTTGAAATGCTCATGCCATTAAGAAAACATCCTGGGAAAAAGACATTACATTCCAAATAGTAGTGAATTAAGCATTTTTAATCCTTTCAACACAACTTTAACTGTATAGCAAAACATGAAGTATGGGTTTTGTCCTGACAATAGAAATATCCCAGTTAAAATTGTCTGGGTGTGCACATCAGCCTCTTCTTGCAGAGCAACATTTTAAATTAATTTTGCCATGAACTTTTGAAAAGTTCCCGTAACGGAGGCGTTTCCTGCGCCAGTGGAAAGCAGCCCTGGGAGGGGGAGCTGTGCTCGGAGCAGCTGCAGGTCCCAGAGCCAGCTGCTGGTGGCAGCAGGGACGTTCTTCTGGAGAACACTCGGGGAAGGTGCAGCTGGCAGAGACATCCATCTTTTTTGTGGGTGGAAATGTATTTGCTTAAAAGAAAAAATTTAGAAAGTGGCCAGTTCCCAGTGGGGAACCATCTAGTGGCCCATAGTGAATCATCAGATGTAACACATGTTACTACATAATATAAATAAGTAATAATATATATAATTATTTATCTATAACAATAACAATAACAATATATATTATTTATATATAAATAATATCTATGTATCTAAGATTCACGCTGAGCTTTTAATCATTTATATGTTGAATTTCATGGCTTGTTCTTTCAGTATATTCTTAAGATTTTGAAATGGACTGCTTCAATAGGTCTGATTCAATACCTGACACTCTGGAGGTAACTTTTATTTTCCATGACCTAAAGTGGTTTTAGAGATATCAAAATGTAAGATATAAAAAAAAAACCAAAACCAACTACAACAACAACAAAAATCAAACCCAGAAAAAAAGAAAACGACAAAGCAAACAAAAAAAAAAGCAAAAACAAACTGAAAAAGAAAATAAAAATAAAATTCAAAAAAAAAAACCAAAAAAAAAACCCCAAACCCCAAACACTTGGAAAAAAGTAAGTAGAGAGGTAGGTCAAGTTGGTAGGAAAACTGGAATGCCATAAGTGTAAAAGCAACATCTTTGTTTTCATGATTTTATGAGTCCCCAAAATTCCAGAGTTGAAGTGAACATCCACACTTGGGCACAGCTTCAGGCTGGTAAGATGATAAATAAAACTGAAGTTCTAGTCGTTAGTTAGCCCATAACACAAAGAGTGATCTAATATCCAGCAATTTTGCTTAGAAGCTGTATTTCTTAGGAAGAAAAAAAATCTTAAAAATCAATTTTCTGTAGTAGAAAAGCCAAAGGTGGAAGTTCTAAAATATAGTTGTTACTGAACCAGAATGGTCAAAATCCTCAAAATGCTTTGGACCTGGCTTCTACATCTGGCAGCTTCATCCCATTAGAGCTTCGTCATCTTGCTTGAAAACTCATTTTTCACCCCATTATCATTCCAATCCTGCCAAGCACATTCAGGAACTGAGACACTCTCCGTTTTCCCTTTGGAATTCCAGGAGTTGAGCTGTGAGTCTCTTTTTAAACATACTTTTTAATTTCTTTGGTTTATCCAAACTCTTCCCACTAAATGAGTGGTGTTCTTGGAGTGCCTTCCAGGCACAGCCACACCAATCTCAAACAAAAATCCCCCCTCCTACTGAAGTTGCTCCCATTTTCCCATTTGAGAACTCCATTTGCACTTTTGACCACAGTGCTAAACTGCATTATTTCCACATCAATCCCAAACCCTTCTGCATTCCTGCTTCCCAGAACAGCATTTCTCAAATGCACCACACATTTTTTTCCTTGGATGTTTGTCCATCGTTTCTTTGTTCTTAGAATGTTTGTTGTTTTCCTGTGGGCAGTTCATCCATTAATATGCCACTTGCAGAAATTTGTCTTCATCTTTACTTCCCACTTATGGGCTACACATGGATTTCCCTCCTTCAGTGGGAAAGCTGTGCCTCACAGAGCTTTGTAGAGACAGTCCAGATCTCTCACTGATCTTGCACAGATACCCAGGATTGCTCCAATGTCTTCCTTCCATATGGGACACAACATCTGAGTCCCTGATCCCAGGATTTCCCACACACACAGACAAGACCAATGCAAATTACCTTATTCTTGTTTTCTCTCATTTCTAGTGGAGGCGCATGAGTACAGCAGATAAAGTTTGCAGCTACTCCATGTGAATCCAATGGCTCTGAGTGTTCTTAAATGTCTGTGCCACAGTCAGGATAACACAACCCTGCCAGGATGTGGAAGGAGTGTCCAGAATCCTCCTTTTCTCCCCATCAGCAGCCAGGAAGGTCTCCCCTCTCCCTGCCACTCAGCACTCTCAGCTGGGACAGGCCAACATGTGTTACCAATATGCAGGTGGTGCCCTCAAGAAGAAATTGTGTTTACAAACCAAGATTAATTTGAGTTAGACTCTCTCATCAAGGACACAGGCAGGGATAAAAATAGGATATTTAGAAACCCCATTACACATGAAACACAAATTAAAGACTTTTAGCATTCTCTTTTAAATTTAATCCCTTAGTCACTGCCCCTTCAAGTTTCCCTTCAGCAAGTGTGTCTGCCATAAATTCCTCCCTTCTCCATGGATCCAAGGGAAGCAGGGAGCCCTTGGGGGGGCTCTGCCCCAGCATCCTGATCCCAGGGTACAGCTGTGCTGTATCAGAGCCAGCCCCATCACCTGGAGCAGGAAAGAACCACCCAGGGCCCCAACAAGTCTGGGATACAACATCCTGGACTGATCACCCTGAGCAGCACAGCTGCACCCCATCTCCTGGGCATGTAGTGGGAACCTCTGCCAGCAGCACAACTCTTCCTCACTCTTCCCTCCCTCAGTAAACAGGGATCACATGGACCTCAGCACCTCTCCTGGCTCTGTCCTCTGACTGTCAAGCAAGATGCTTAAAACTGATCAGGAACAGCCAGACAGCAAATTAATTTTATTTTTACCACCAGATTATAAACTGACCATTGTTCTTATCATATTAAACCATGGCCAGAAGTATTGTTGCTGCCCAAAGGATTTCAGAGGTGAATCCACCATCAGCCTCCACCAGTCACAGACCAAATATTCTATTGAAAAAAAACAACTTCACATTTTAGATGTTTGGATTGTAACATAAAAGCTGATTTGTTTCTGAATGTACAAATAGAACAAACCCCAAAACAACAGAGGCTTCAAAGGGAATACCGACAGGAAAAAGGGAACTTTTGCCAATGGAATGTCCGGAAATTTGGTGTTAGGCACAGGACCACTGGAGGTGTTGCTGGATGGCCTTTTATCTCAAGCAATTAATATTATTTTCTGGCATTCATTTTGACTTGCACACATTTTTGCTCCACATGGATGACCAAAAATTGGACATGATTCTCTAAATGAAGACCAGTGCGTGCATAAAATTTTGAACACTTTTGTATTTCAGTTACAAAATACCTCTCTAGACATACCCTAGAATTAAACTGCCTTTTTATACACAGCTGCGTCATATTCTCACTTTTGGTCATGCTGTGAAAAATACAGCCAGTTCTGCTTCTCTAATTTGAAATCCAGAAGTCTTTACCTTCAGAAATGGGTGGTTTTTTGCTCTCAAGTTAAAGTGTTTAAATGTGACCTCTGCACTGTTGCATCTCATTCAGTTTCACTGCTTCATTCCTCAGGATTTTCCAGCTGGAGATGCTGAGGACAAACGTGGGGAAGCAATAAAAATGTGCAAAGGAAAAAGAGCTAAATACATGGCACGCAAGAGAAAACTGCCAAAAGGGAATTCTGTCAAAAGTAGCAGGGCACAGTGGATGGCTGAAAATGAAAGAAAACAGAAAATAGGACTAAAAAATTGAAATAAAAGGAGCAAGAAGGGTAGATTGAGTTCAGCAAGTTAAAAAAAAAGTTAAAGGTAAAATTGCACAGAAACAGCATACTGCATCAAACACTACAGAATTCTCTCTGGTTCTCTTCTGTCTGCACAACAAACACATTTCATTTTAGTGAACTGATTGTGGGGTCAGTATAGGGGAACTAGAGAAGACACAGTGCTTCTTGGACCAGGCCCCTGTTCTTGGGAATGACCAAGTACATACACAAAAAAAATACACAAAAAAACCCCAAGTACATACACAAAAAAAATACACAAAAAATAACCAAGTATATATGCAAAAAAAATACACCAAAGACCAGACAGAGTCTGGAAGAAGGAACCAAAGGAATGGGAATGAGCTGAGAGAAGGCCTCCAATGCCATTTGTCAATTTGATTTTGGTCAATAGTATGTTAAAGGCTTTTTTTTTTTCAATTTAAGGGTGAAAAGGAGCAGAAATCTGGATGTAACACACTGGCATCCCATAGAAATCCCAATCCTAGAAATTCATGTCCTTTTTTTTCTGTTTAAAAGCAAGTGAGGATGACACCATTTTATACAGATGAATAAGGATTTAAAGCCATTTTATTAAAGAGGAAACTGAGTTCTTTCAGCCACCTGGCCACTGCAGGGAGGAGTTTGGTGTCCTGCCATCCCACCATGCTCCGAGTGAGAGTCTTGCACAGGCAGGAATGTCCCTGTCTGGCAGCATCTGAGCACATGGATGAAATTCCTGACTGCAAGGGGGTGTAAAAACCAAGCTTCACTTGCAGCTCTGCCTCCAGGGTCATTTCTGGGGAGCCTAAAGGAAATTATGTGGGCTGGAGGAGAACATTATCTGGTAGCTTTAAGTAGAGCTATTAGAGGAAAACTAAAAATATCCCCAACTGTTACCCTTAAAAGAAAACAGATTTGGACCCAATTTTGTTTGAAAGTCTGAAAAAAATTTTAAGCTACAGACATGGCTGTCTCCATAGACAGCACATGGATCAGTTTTAACCACACTGAGTTTATATTTAGACCCAAGCACCGCCACTGAGTGCTTTATTTAGACCCAAGCACCACAACTGAGTGCTTTGCATTTTTTAAAAATGAACCAAAATGCAAAGGAAGGACATGAAATAATGAATGAAGCGTGAGGCTGGAACACTCTTGGAACCTGCTTTCCACAACCACAGGCAGTCTTTTATGAGCAAATCAGAAAAGAGGAGTTAGAATGAAAGATGTCCAGAAATAAGTACACAAACAGGACAATCCAATAGTGACATTTATCCTGGCTCTTGAATAACAAAACACAGATATTGGGGGGTGGAATCAATAATAGTTGACTGACAAATAAGGAATCATGTTCAAAATAAACACAATCTCTCTTGTAGTTTGTGTAAATGCCTTTTTGATGTGATTACTGTAGTTACGTGTACAAATTAACCTGAATTCCTGATTCAATGTCAAAACCCAGTGGGATTAGCACTGATCTGCTCATGGCTTCCAGAACAGCTAAGTTTGGCAGAACTGGGGTTATCATAACCCCAGTGATCTGAGCTAATGAAACACAAACCCTGCGGAGAGATGTCCATGCAAGCACTGGGGCTGGCAGTGGCCATGACATTCCTCTTCAGGCAATGTAGTGGTATTTATTATCCTGCATCTCTCTGTGCTGCAGAAAAGAGGAAAATTGGGAGTATATTGAGGGTCTGTGTAATGATCAGTAGCAGATGGGGATACATGGGGTATCTCCCAAAGGGAAATGCCAAGTATACTGAACCTGCACTGAAGGTCAGGTGGAAGGGATGGATGTGCACACAGAGACCTCCCTTACTGGGAAATAGCCTTCTCCTCTCCTGGCAAAGTCACTGAAGGTGAAAAGATTAGAAAACATTTGGAAACTGGGCTTCGTGAGCAATGCCAGAGAAAGCCTTCATCTCAGTCTATGGGCAGGATGTATAAAACAATCTCCTTGGGTCCTCCTCCAACAACATGAACAGTGGCACAACTGCCAAGTGGAACTTGAGTAAAACATGAATAGATCCAAATGATGGGGAAAACATATTCCCTGGTGTAGAATCAGAAAATCATGGAATGACGGCAGCGAGGGAAGACAAGCAATCAATCAATATGATTGGTAAAGCAAGCTTCAGTTTATTTCAGTACAACGGTACTTTTATATTGTTTCTAGTAATTATGCATACTTGTCGTTAGTTCATTGGTTTAAAGCAAAAGGTTACATTTACATACTCCTTCTACTTTGTGGTTTCTAACACAGGGTTCTTCTTCATTCTTGTCTTTTTTACTTCTTTATTTTTATATTGCAAAACCACCTTTCTTCTTCATTTTTGTTGCTCTCCTTGCCCTTTCGACCCTGTCAGCGTGATGCAGCACATTTTGCAATCTCCTTATCATGACGTAAGGCCTAGTTATGCTAAGCTAACATTGAGTTTGCTTGTACAACTTTTCCAGGGATCCCCATGGCCCTGTTCATCCAGCCATTCTTCCACAATTCCCCCTTTTTCTTTTTGCATAAGCAAAGTTTTATTGGTTAATTGCGTTACGCTCTTTATAATACAAGAATAGGCAATTCTAATGACTATTGTGATTGCAAGTAATATTCTTAACTAGCACAGTCTTTCTTTTATAAGGGATATGAGTTAGGGAGATAAACTCTCCAAAACAGAAGACAGCTAGTTATTAAATGAATTATTATTTACAGTGATTTTCTGTGCATGCTCTTTTAGCTATTGGAGCTGTTTATGGATTGAAATACTATGGTCTGATAGATTAAAGCAACACATTCTTTTGAAGTCTTCACAACTGTGTTTTTGTGCTAGCAATAAAAAAATTATGGTAGCTTTATTTTGTAACACTGCATGGCGTATGCCATTAACATTAGTAGTGAGTTCATTTAACATTGCAGACATGATGTTAACTTGTTTTCTTGTCTAACATGCTAGTTGCCTCAATAGCGTGAGGGCTCGTGCAGAGGCTACTCTTGGTGCAAAAAGTGATGCTAATATAATTGATGGTGGTTCTCATAATTGTACATTATTTCTACATTCAGGGCTTAACTGATGTACACTACGTTTTGAGCATTGGGACTTGTGACTGATGTTAAGCATTTGGTGGATGCTAGGGGCAAATAATGTTAGTTTGCTAAAATAACATGGTCTATCTTAGAGTTTTCTGAGGCACTGCGGGTTAGGCTCTATTCTTGCAGATGAGGAAAACTTCAGGAGGTAGCATTTTTGCTACACTTTGCTTTGTTGGTAAAGGCTTTGTCTAGCTGTTGCAATAAGCTGTGGTATTGTAGTACTATGAGGAGGCAGGGGATATTCAAGTGCTATTAGTTTTTGGTTGTCTTTTTTTTATGCGAAGCAAAATTGGGGTCCTAGAATAATGCTTAAAAAATAGACAGTAATTGCTTGGTATAGAGCCTAGGCTGTCTAGCTCTTGCAGCTCTAGGCTGGTGACATTCAATTCTTGGGCAATTGTAAAGGTTTGTGCTCTTAGGGGTGTGACGGTTGTCACAAGGGTTCTTGGGTGAAGGAAGAGACGAGATCCTTGACTCCATTATCAGAAGGCTTGATTTATTATTTTATGATATATATATACTACATTATATCTATACTAAAAAGAAAAAGCAGGAGAGCTTTTCAGAAGCTTGCTAAGCTAAGAATAGAATAGAAAGAATGAATAACAAACCCTGCTCTCTCGGACTGTGTCTGAGCGAGCTCAGTTCTGGATTGGCCATTATTTCTAAACATCCAAGCTGGGCCAATCCAGACGGATCTGTTGCATTCCACAGCAGCAGATAACCTATTGTTTACATCTTGTTGCTGAACTTCTCAGCTTCAGCAGGAAAAATCCTGAGAGAGGATTTTTCATAAAAGAAATGTCTGTGACTGGGGGTTCATTGGAATTTCAAAAGCTTTGCACTAATTAGTAGAGGTTGGTTTGCTTTTGATACTTTACTATTGGACTGTGCACTAATTTGAGTAAGCTTCATTCAAATTTTTGTACACTATGGCTTTAGTCTAAGGTCTACATTTTTCTATAGAATTTAATGGAACTCCAACTAAAGTATGAAAAGGATCAGAAGGTGTAGCTAGTGATAAATACATCGATTCCTGCTTTGTTTGGTTAGCCTATGTAACTTACACATTTTCTTTCAGAATGATTGTGTGTATTTTTGCATACTTTTGACTAATAGCAACGACGGTGAGCAGTGCGAGGCAGTATACGATCTTTCTACTTACGATTCTGCTTGTCTCATTCATTGTCAGGAACTTCGCATGTGATGGGTATGAAAATGTCGCTTTGACTCTTCAACTTTAGTACTGTGGGGCTCTTATATACACTTAGTCTATGTATACTTTGACAAATTTGCTCTACTATAAGCAAGTGCTGGCGCGCCTTTAAATTTGCAATTAGTTTGATAGTGTGCTGATATGGTTGTCTTGTAAATTTCCTTTATTCACTGAGTGTGGACAAGCTAAGTCTTTCTAACAGCTATGACAGCAAGGTGAGAGGAAGCGATTCTGATCCACCTATACTTTCTTATGACAACTCTTACAATAAATTTTAATTTAGGCTCAACATGTAGTCACTCTACAATTCTTACAGATAAAGTATTTGTGGTGTTTGAGCTTAGAAGCTTTGAGTCTAAGCAAGATGTACACAATGTCTTCTGGTGTTCTAAGGTGGCTTCAATGCTTAAAAGTCTTTGTATTTGACTCAGATAAGGAGTGACTGCTCTTCTCAGTCGATCAAACTCTTGCTGAGTCACTTCTGGATTCAGAGCTATTGCGTCTGTACTGCTGTTGTCATTTTCTGCTGGTACAGTTTTTTTCGCTCTCTATGGCTGTTCGTGTCTATTTGCTAGGTACTCAAACTGGATTTGCAGGAGTAATGATACACATGTAACTTTTGCTGGAATATTGAACTTCTGCAGGACTTTTCTAAACACTTGTTGCTGGATTTCTGTACATGACATAAAAAGGTTTCTTAGCCTTCTGTCTAAGCTTTACAAGTCTGCTGTATATATAGGCTGGCGGCACTTCTTAATTAGCGAAAATACAAAGATAATTTAGTACAAATAATGCTTTGAACAGTCGTTCTTGCACATTTTTAATATCTTTAAATTTTTAAAGATATAATTTCAGAGTCTGATTAGTTTTTTCTACTGTAGCTTGTTTTGTGGGAGAGTGGGGAACTTTTGTGGAGTGTTGGATTTCTCATTGCTGGCAAAACTTCTTAATTCGTTCACTGCTCTAGGCTGGGCTGTTGTTTGTCTTAATTTGCTTTGGAATGCTCATTACAGCAAAACAGCTGGTCAAATGACAAGTTACATGAGAGGTTTTCTCTCTTGCTTGTTCAGTTGCTTACACAAACTGACTGTAGGTGTCTACTGTGACATGCACATACTTTAGTTTTCTAAACTCAGGGACATGCGTAACGTCTATTTGCTAAATTTCATTTGGTTTATGGTGGCTGCAGGTAGGACGTGTTCTTATTATTTCTTTGGCTTCCTTGATAGTGATGCTGAACTGTTTGTGCAGTCTTCGGGCATTTTGATGAAATGTGGCATGAACTTCTTGAGTCTTTGCAAACTCACTCATTGGTACTGTCAACGAGACTAACTGATTTGCACGAGTGTTGCTTTATCTTAGTCTTTCAGTCTATTTGTGCCTCTTGATGTGCAACGCTGCATATGCTTCTACTTTTTGGGCTATTGCTGCTTGCAATTGTCGTAACAGTTTAAAGAGCTGGGAACGTTGTATTTCTTTAATGCAAGTATTTTCAATTCTTTGAACAATTTCAGCTGCATTTAGTGAATTTGTTACCACATTTAGCTTATTGTGGGGCTACTGCTTAAATGTCTAAACTAATGTGGGTAATTCTAGTGTCTGTAAAGAGTTCCTCACTTCAGCTTCTAGGACAATATGATGCTATTGGCTATTAATATGCTAAGTTACTGCTGCTTGTCGTGACTTTTTTCTAGCATTAGTGAATACTGTCAGAGCTTTTTGAAGAGGCTGCTCACTTCGCTTGGGAATGGTGATTCACTCATGCTGAGTTATTCACTTGAGCCCAGGGGATTTTAGAGAGTGGACATTAATTTGCTGAGCTGTACTTAGAAGACTTATTTGCAATGGTTGAGAATGCTGTAGATACTAGTCTAGGTCTTTTCGTTTCAAAGGTAGGTTAATTCTTGCTGGCTCTTTCTTTGATATTTGCACGATTCTGTTGCGCTTCTTACGAATTAGCTCAGCTAAATTTTCAACTTTTTGTTGAATTGTTGTTTTGGGTTGTAGTTGTGTGAAGATTTACTCAAGGACTGATTTTTTTTTTGCTTTGCGTTAGTGTATTAATAAGTTGTGATGAACTATTCAGGATAGTGAGATCGATGTCTAACTTTGGATTTCTCTGATTCACTATTCTTTGTGAGATGACGGTGCTAAGTTTCTGGATTATTGTGCATTGGGCATTTGTGAGTGTTATGGGCAGTGAAGGATTTGTACTTTTCACCAGCGGTCGCAGTATTTCAAGTTCATTATTGGTCACGTTAGTCACTGGTCATAGCTATTGCAAGTCTTTTATAAGCTTCTGGGTATTTTTAATGTTTTTATGTCTGTTTTAATAGTCATTTTCTGCGGTTGAACGTATGATTTTGTGATGTTCTAGCCTAAGTATTTCTAGGTGGGAGGCTTCTGTACTTTTTCAGGGGCAATAATTAACTCTTGTTGTTTTAATTGATAAGTTAAAAAGTTCTCTTGTTTAAGTGTAAATGGGTCTTTCTGTGCTAGCAGAATATTGTCTATGTAATGATAAATAAAAACATTGGACTAAGCTTTACGGTCTGCTTGTAAAGGTGCATTAACAAAAAGTTGACATAAAGTGGGACTGTTTTTCATTCTTTGTGGCAATACGGCTCATTCGTATTGACTGGCAGGTGCTTTTTGATTGATAGATGGAACTGTGACTGCAAATTGCTGGGTATTGTTGGGATGCAAGCTAATGGTGAAGAAGCAGTCTTTTAGATCTACTATGAGAAGATGCCAATGCTCTGTCTTTTCTGTGTGTATTCTATGCAGTCAATCCTAAACTGTGAGGAAACTTCCAAGGCAGAGCTCTGCCTGGGGCACTGGTGATTCCCATTTGTCTCAGGAGGATCCATTCCTTTCCCTCCAACTGCTCCTTAGCACATCATTTCCCTTTTTGCTGCTATTCCTTTGCTGAAACCTGATGGTTGAGGCGGGATTGCTCTGCAGACTTGGTAGGATGGTTCTAGGTGACCATGGAATTCCCTCAGGAGGTCCTCAGTCATCCCATTACCTTCCATGTTTCATTTCCCAAATTTTTCAGTCTCTCACCCTCTGAAAATCTCAGAACTTTTCAAGGCAGCCACTAATTCCTGAGTTTTTTCTTGCATTCCCTTTTTTTCCTGTCCTCTACTATGGTTTAGTGGGCACAGTGGTGTTTGCTCAAAGGTTGGACTTGGTGATCTTGGAGTTCTTTCCCAGCCTTAATGATTCCAGGATCCTTTTCAAAGCAGAAGCTCAGCAGCCCAGTGTGGGTGAAGATTTATTGAGTGCTGTGAATGGTTTTCTGTATTTTATAGGTCTTTGTTCACCTACTTTACCATCTCATTTTCCCAAGCAGCTGTTTTCAGCTCATTATAAAGATGCTGATTAATTTGTGAGTCAACCTAGAATTGTTAGAAAATCTGTCTAAGAAAATTTCAACTTGTCCCTTCCAGCATTCATGGCAGACTTTTTGCTTTAATGTCTCACTCTTCAGTCTGTTGTTGATGAAGATGGATCTCTGAACAGAGTGAAATCAGCTGTGACAAAAAATGAGTTCTCCTCAAAGTGTTGATACACCAAGACGTTTCCGAGCAAACCAAATTTCCACGAAGACTTTAGATATGACACCACAAAAAAATTTACTAAGAAGAGAAAAATGTTGTTTCCCATCATCTGTCATTTTCCAAATTTACATTCAGGGAAACTGTTTGTGAAAGACAACAGTTGGGGTAAAGATTAAAATGCTTTATTTATATTGAATATAATAATCCAAAGCAGAGAGGCAATGGCACAGAAAAGGGTACTGTGATCTCTGATGACAGTCAACAAACTTTCAAATGTCTGCCTTTGTTTTGGTTTTAAAAAAAATTCTGTCATTCCCTTGACAACCAAGGCCACTGCAACATGTTAATTATTTCCTTACATAATTTGATAAACTGCAGCTAAAGTTCACTGCTTAAATTTCATTGCTGGGCAAGACTGTCTCCAGACCGAAAATTAAAAAATCATATGTTAAATTTAAAAATCATGGTTGAGCATTTTAGTAACATTAGGGAAATTGGAACCCTACTCTCAAGATTCCACTATTAAAGCTATTTATTCTAAATTGTTAGGGGCTCAAAAGGAAAATAAACTTTTAAATGTAAGTTCTCAGAGAGAAACAGATGTGAAGACAGCTAGAGGTAAGGAAAATAGTTTGATTGCTTTAATCAGCCTTTGATGAATCCCAGAAGAAAATAATGGGCAAATGGAAAAGTAAACATCTCTTTAATGCCAGAAAAAGAAAACAAACTTAGGGAAGGGTTTTGCAATATGATGCAAAAGAGGAAACTCAAGATTAGTCATGGAATCATGGAATATCCTGAGGTTGGAAGGACTCACAAGGAACATCAAGTCCAACTTCTGGCCCTGCACAGACACCCCAACAATCCCACCCTGTGCCTGAGAGCATTGTCCAAAAAATTGCTGGAGCTCTGGCAGGTTAGGGGCCATGGACACCTATTTACTCCACTTCCGATTCCCCTTTTCTCCTCCTTCATCCCTCGATGAGCTCAGCCCTCACAGACTCCGCTGCCCCAGGGAGCGTTGCTTTTCTAGCCAATGGATATAATTTTGCAGAACTATGCACATATTCCCCAAAATGTACCTACCACCCAAGTGCCTGTAATTAAAAACCCCCATGTGCACCAGAGCTCAAACCAAGCCAGGTTTGCATTTCCACCCCAGCCATGGTTCAGGTGTTGCTGTTTGAAGTAAACAGATGTCAGCTGTTAAATTTTACTGTTTGCTCAGACAAAATCACATCCATTGGCAATTTTGCTGAGATAAAGACAAGGAAATACAACAGAAACAACATTTTGGGGTGGAAGCTTGTTTAAATGGTACTTTGGGGGCAGGCCAATGTGGTGCCCAACAGGCAGCTTTGTGCCAGCCAAAATTCCAGGTGGGCAGCACACACTGACCTGAACGTCACAGGTACCTTACAGAGCATATCCTGCAACAAGGCTAAAAAGTTGCTTTAAAAACTGAAATCTGCAGCATGACCACCACCGTGTGCAAAGCAAAACAGCTTGCAGCTCACAGCTTGCTCTTGTCATTCCAGCTCAGAGCAGGGAAAGAATTAGAGCCCAAATGTCTCCATCCACCTGCCACACACAAGCCCTCTGTCATGGAATTGTGGAATAGATTGGGTTGGAAGTGACCTTTAAAAGTAATTTAGTCCAACTCCCTTGCCATGAGCAGGGACATCTTCGTCTAAATCAGGTTGCTCAAAGACCCTTCAACCTGACCTTAAATGTTTCCTGGGATGGGGCATGACCACCTTCCTTGAAAATCTGTGCCAGTGTTTTATCACCCTCACTGTAAAAAATTTCTTTCTTCCCTTTAAGCCTAGATCTGAAAAATCAGGAAACCTAAATGTATAGCAGACAAAGATTTTTAGGCAATATATTTGACCAACTGTGTATTTGGAAAACATAGACAAGCTTTTGGGCATACAAGTCATTATTTAGTTCTTGTATGAATTGCAAACATCTGCCTCAAACATGAACATCACCAGGGATACTCAGGCTAGTAAAATCTGTCACATGAAAAGAAGTTCCAGTTGTGAGCTGAATGGTTCTGACCTAATAGTTCTTTACACACATGTGTTAGAGCAGTTTTTAGGAAGCATCAAGAAATCTCAGTGAGGTTTGGACATCTTTTGTGAAAGGAGATGGGGAAGAGCAAATGAAAGGGCAACTCCTCTGAAGATAAGAAAAAGTAGGATCCTGACCTAACAAATATTTGTCGTATTAAAATTCTTCATGGAAATTTGGTTTGCTTGGAAACATTCTGGTATATTCAACACGTTTGAGAACTCCTTTCTTGTCACAGCTTGTCACATTTATAATTTGCCCATTATAAATGGGCAACTGCCACAGGCAAGGGCTGAGCTTCTGTACAAGAGTTTGTAAGACCAAAGTAGGTAAAGAATTAACACAGAAGTGTCACCTTGTTACTTTACTAAACTGCAGTAACTGAAAATTCAATTTTACCATGACAACAAAAAATTCTCATGGCAGGACTTGTTCCTTTTGGTTACTGGAATTTTTAGGGTCCTCCAAACAAGATGCACTTTCTCTTCTCAGATTCAGAATCAAATTAAAATCAAATTAAAGGCTCTTCACATCTGATATGATAAAATTTGAATCAACCCATTCAAAGGAGACTCCTACTCACAGCCATGGCTCTGATCCAGCCAGGGTCTGAACTTTCACATCTGCTTTGAATGACTCCAGCTGTGCAGCATTTCAGACACAGCAGCACTGCCTCCCCAGAGGGTAGTCCTCCCCTGTAAAACTCCAGGCTCAGATACATCTCTTTCAGTTGAAGCTCATGCAGATGTATAAACCACAAAGGATCCAGCACGTGCATCCCTGCAAATGCCAGTGGAGCCCAGACAGATCCAGGAGTGAATTATGGACTGTCAGAACGATTTGGGCTGGGAGAGACCTTAAAGCCCATCCAGTTCCAACATGGACAGGGACACCTTCCACTACCCCAGGCTGCTCCAAGCCCCATCCAAGCTGGCCTTGGACACTTCAGGGATCCAGGGACAGCCATAGCTTCTCTGGGCACCCTGTGCCAGGGCCTCAGCACCCTCTGAGTAAAGAACTTCTGTCTCCAATCTAAATCTCTCTCTTTTAGTTTAAAACCATTCAGCCTTGTCCTATCACTCTCTGTCTGGATAAGAAGTTGTTCTCCCTCTTTTTGATAAGAGCTGAAGGGGTTCTCATGGCTCCCTGGAGCCTTGTCTTCTCCAGGCCGATCCCCCCAGCTCCCAGCCTGTCCCCAGAGCAGAGGTGAGTGTCCTCACAGCACAGCCACAGCCACCAGTGGAAGAAACCTTGATGTCCCCAGCACTGCTTTGGCACAGGAACATGGTGTGCAGAACAGACAATTCCAGAACTGATCCCAAGCACTTGGAATTAGGAGCATGACAGTGACAATCTCCCAGCGAGGAGTGGATCAGTAGGGCTACAAAAGCAGGTGTAGAACAGACTTGGTGCAGCAGCAGTGACCAGACTGAAGCCCTCCCAAGGCAGAAATTCTTCATTTTTTAACTCCCCAGTAATGAAGTCATTACAACCAGATGAATGGCCCAAACCATTTGGTTTTACTCGCTCTTTTTAACTGCATCCAGCAGCTTTTCACTGACACAAAGCCATCCATAAATCTGGAGACTGGCTGTGCCTCTGGGGGAACAAGGCTCCCAGAACCCTGACACTGCAGAAAACCGATGCACATGGAAACGAAAATCAGCTTTGAAATACAAGAAAGTACAAGAAAAGGAGTGCAGGCTGGTGACACACACTGTGTACCCTGCAGGGACTGTCACCTCAGGTGATGGCCACACTCCACAGCTCAGGTGCCTCCAGGACTGTCCCCAAATCCCAGACTTTGGCACATCTTGGAAGTTATTCAGTGTCTAACCCCAAGGCACATAAACACTTTACAGCACTGGCCTTTTATAACTCACATGAGTTATGGCTGTGATTTATATGGGATTAGAGCAGCCACTTGGAGGTGAAATAAGATATTACTTCATGATTTATTTTTAAGACCAGAAAATTTACAGGAAACACAATTGGGGGGTGTTAAATTGTCATTATTCTTTTATGTTTTCTAGCACATTTTGTAGATAAGATTTCCTAGGAAAAAATTGATGATGTGGTTGAGTTTCTGCCCTTGGCCATATAATAACCATTATAAAGCTCAGCTGGGAGGACCTTCACATCTTATGGGAAATAAACCTTTTGAGAAAAGAATTAGGAAAAAATAACATCTCGGGGAGTTGAATTTGAGATAGCATTGTTCCACTCTTACAACTACAATCTTAGATATTCCAGGACAAGAGGCAAAGCGCTGGAAATAAAATAATTGTCAGAGATTTGTTGCTAAAGCTGCACAACGTGACAGAAAACCATTGCAGAGATTCATATCCCTGCATCACTTCTACAGGTTTTGACCAACTTTGGTTTTTCATGACAATGGAATTTTTCCTCTCCACGATGGCAAGAAGGAACCTCTTCCTCAGCCTCCTGCTCTGCTACAGCCTGTTCAGGGCTGCTGATTTCCACTTGGTCACTGAGGAGAAGACAGAATGCAACGTGTCCAGGAGGAGCAAAATGGACTTCTCAGATCTTCCACCCATCTCCGTAGTAGGTGAGTAAAACCTGCCCTTCAGGGCCAAATTAACAAGATTTGCAGGAAACACTGCTTTTGATTATTCTGAATTATTTGGATAACTTTGCTTGAATTATTGATTATTCTGAATTATTTGCCCTAACTTCCATAGGGCACAGAACTGTGGTGGCTGCAGCACCCAAGAATGACAATGTGGTAAACCTCAGTTTAGAGGAAGAAAAATACAATTTATTTCAGTTTTACAGGTTTCACTTCAGCTCCCATCACACTGTAAGCCTTTTTATATTGAAGAGAATGGTCTTGTGCTAATATGGGAAATAACCTTGCTTAGAAAACCTTATGCATATGAGAAAAAAAAAATGTGAGGGTTTTAGGGGTCTGAATCAGTGGGGCTACAAAAGCAGGTGTAGGCCTCAGTTTACCTGGCCTTTAAACAGGGGAAGAAAAGAGCACTGCAAGGGAGAGCCAGGGGTCATTAATTTTTCTGTCCAAGACAGGGCCAACTCTGTCTCCACAGTTACTGGCAAGTGACCACCTGTCCTGTGTGGGAAGAGCCTCTTTAGGGTGATGCTTAACTCTTTTCTTCACAAAATTCTTTCCTCATGTCTGCCTTAATTCTTTCCACGTTATTTATACCAACTTCTTCTCTCAAGAAACTCACAGGTGTTTGGAGATAGTCAGCTACAGAACATTCATAACTGTGTCAAAATGCTAACAATTAAAAAAATAAATCTTCTCTTGTTTAGCTCCTTTCTGCACATTTTAGGGCTTTAGTTTAAAGCACTCTGGCTCTTACCTCGTTTCCTGTGTTTTCTCAATGCTCTTGCTCAGGACAACGTATTTTAAGGAGAAACAGTTGCCCCACACATGCATTTCCAAAGAAATCTGAACCTCTGAATCCTGAGTTAACTCTGTGTTGTTTAACTGAGAATTTAGCAGAGCTTGTGCTGTTCTGCAGCCTCCCAAGCCGCACCATTTTTGTTCCTTGTGATCCTTGATGCCTCCACTCTCACAATTCCCATAACCTTTTTATGTCCCAATTAAAATCAGAGCTATAAAATACAATCCCTTCAGCTGATATTCCATCTTCTCACAGAAATGAACCCATGCTTTTGGCATGGCAGATGGGCTGAGCTGTAACACGTTTCTCCCTACTGCTTCTTAGAGATGCATAACCCTAACTTACAATGATACAAGAAAAATAAATGAAACCCCCCAAACCAGCTCAAAATATTTGTTCTTCATTCTGCAACTCAGTAAATCCTAGCAATTAGAAAATATTAAAAAATATATTGATAGAGGATCCTGGAATAGATAAGGAGCCACCATTCACCAATGGGGATATGGATGTTTTTCATCTCAGTCATCCATTACAGGTAGTGCTTATTACAAAACTCACACACCCAGAATAAAGGTATCAAAAATACCACAAGAGCTTGGTGAGCTGGGAAGTGTCTCACACTTGAACACTCTTGCTGTGTTAGAGCCCAAAACAAACCCCAAAACAAGTAAGGGAAATCACACAGTTATAAATATCTAGAATTAGATATGGTGACAAATATATAGAGGGACAAAGTTACAGGAACGTGAATGAAACACCTTTGCAAGTAACACTATGTAAAATGAGATTGTGGGGGGAGAAGGAAAAAAGAACTGCAGAATGAAAGGTGGCATCACAGGTGCAGAGTATATGCCAAATCAGCAGAGCTTTTGCTTGTGGAAAGCAGTGTACACTTGTAAATTCCTTCCAAAATAATGCATGTAGCACAACATTCTAACAGAAGAAATTATGGAATTCTAAAGATTTTTCCTATTTTTTTATGTGACTACTGTGCATGAGCACCCCAATCTTTTTTACAGAGACCTTTAATTTTATTTCTCTGAAATAATTCATTGTTTGCATCTACCAAATAATGTGTAAAAAATCTCTTCTAAAATACAAACATCAGTTGCTCTTCTGCTTTGCACAAGCAGCAGTGACAGAGTTCAGACACCGAACTGAGATGAACATCACTGCAAAACATGCAGCAGTGAGGAGGCAATGCAGGTTATCTGCCTCCTCCCACACAAAAATAGAATTATCTCATCGAAATAACATTCTGTAAAACTGATTCCACATTTTCCTCTGCTATTCTCGTTGAAGATTTAACTAGAAAATCCCAGAAAGTCAGCAGGAAAGAGGCGGAGAACAAGAAATCTTCCAAGGTAGGTGGTTGTTCAAAAAACTTTGTTGGATTTTTAGAACAGTTTGTTACTTCTAGAGTTTCCCTTGGTGCATTCATTTGAAAGGCTTTTACTGTCATTCCCTGATTTAAATAATTTACATATTAATTGCAGTCAAAAGCTCTAAATGTTGTAAAAACAGATGTTAAACAATAATGGTGGAAAGAAAATTAGAAGCTGTGGCTGCCCCATCCCTGGCAGTGTCCAAGGCCAGGTTGGATGGGGCTTGCAGCCACCTGGGATAGCAGAAGGTGTCTCTGTGGCAAGGGGTGGGATGAGATGGGATTTCAAATCCCTTCCCACCTAAAGAATTCCATAACTCTGAGTTTCAGAAGCGCACAGGGTGCCTGCAGCCAATGGGCTCCAGAGGTCCCTCCCAGGACCCAGGCACGTGCTGAGCAACCCAAAATTTTCCACTTTTCCACATCCCCAGCAGAGAAGCTGCACCCCTGGGGGGATGAGAGGGCTTTTCCCCCTCCCTGAACTGTGTGTGCAGGGGAGGATTCCCATGGATGGAGATCACTGGCTCAGGAGGGGGAGCATTGCCAAGTGACTGCCCTGCTCTGTCAGCTCAGCAAACGAGACTGACAGGGAGTTTTCACCCATCTGATAAGCTGGGAGATCTAAACCTGACACCTTAATTGGTTTTATTGATAACTTCACCATCTGAGTACATTTTGGCACCCCTTTCTTCGCTGCTGCCACTCTCCTTCCTAGAGACCCTTTCCAAAGCTCCACCCAGTCACGGTCAAAATGAGGTTTGTCATTTTGCTCAGAACATTGCTCCCAAGCCACCCTTTCCCAGCCCCACCACACCTCTGCATTGCTAGCACAGCTCCCACTGCCACAGCCAGCTGCTCATTCCCCCAGAACCTCCTGCTGTTCACCACCCTCATTCCACCTGCTTATGAATTCTCATGTTTTTATCTTCCAGAAAAATGCTAAACGCAAGATATCTCCAAAGCCAAGGCCCCCACCTGCTGCTAACTGTGTGCCAACCTTCAAAACCTGCAAGCCACACTTGAATTCCTGCTGTCACTACTGTGCTTTTTGCAAATGCAGAATCTTCCAGACCATCTGCCAGTGCCTGATGTTAAACCCCAAGTGTTAAGCCAAGTCAGAAACACAGCAAGCCTTCTGTCTTTCATTAGCTTCTCAAGTGCATATTTCAAATTGCCCCATGTCTCTAATAATCAGAATATAGAGAGCTCTGAAGGTTGAATTTACCCCTCCTAAAATTTGATGGACAGTCAATATAATGCGGTTAATGTTAATGCAAGCTGGATGCCATTTCTGGGAGCAGACAGCCAGGGAGATTGGCACTGATTAGGCATTTTTTTTTTAGCAAAAGAGCTGTGTTTTATGATTCTGGATTCCTGCGGGTTTGAGCTTTTATTTGAAGGATCATGTTAATGCCAGTCTGCAGAATTGTCTAACCAGCATCATAAAACGTGCCCCCGTGACACCCAAATAGCCACTAAAACAGGACTGGTTAGGCCAGTGAGGGACTAGAGCTTGGCTTTGCCCACAGGGACACCACCAGCATTCAGCACAGCCAAAGGATCAGGCTGAAAATGCAGGGTTTGAGTTTAACTCCATTTTCACATACTCAACAAAAATCAGGACAAGAATTTATGTAGGTTATTCCACCTGCAAAGATGGACCCAAGGCTAAAAGGACATTTTTTAGTCATTCTATCAGCATCCACCTTCAGGTGTTTTGGTCATTCTGCCACCAGGCTGTACCTCCCAGGGGTATGACATACATATATACTTAAAACCTAAATGTATCCATGCCTTGGAATATAAAAATCAGATTTTTTTTTCTCCAGACATATCTGTAGGAATCAACTCTTCAGCCTTTCTTCTCCTGCTGCCAAGGACACTGCATGTAGAGAGCCCAAAAGCAGGAAGACATATCTGGGACTTTGAGGAAGAAAGGACAGATCAGCAAGAGATGAATGTATGTCCCACATGTACGTCTTGAAGCAAACCATTCCAAACAATCAATTCTTTGCCCTTTCTTGCTGCAGGAGCTCCCAGAACCATCTCCAAGGCTGAATTCAGGCAGGAATGACCAAGTGCTGCAGCAACCAGGGGAAAAAATACATCACATGCTGTATGGAGACTTAAAGGCTCAGAAAGAGATGGCTGAAGCTCAAGGCAACAGAAGATTTCTTTCTCTTGTTCTTGAAGCTCTTTGTCTTAAATTTGAGGTATCCAAGACGGCACAGAAGGAAAACCCTTCTTGGTTAAACTCCCAGGACAGCAAGGAGGGAGCAGACCCAGAAAATGTCCCTGACACTGAAGATTTATTTGCCAGACTCCAGCTCTTGTTTTTTACCTCCTCTGTTCTGTACTTACAGTGTCTCTGCCCTTCTCCCTTACTGTTTTATCTTCTGTGCTACTTCCTTCTTTTTAGTGTTTTCCCTTTATCCAGCTGCTATTCTTTGTTACCCCAGGAGCACTCCAGGGCCAACCCACATCTCCCATGTTCTCTCCACCTGCCTACACCAGGGTGCCTTCCTGTGCTCTTTAGCTTTCACAACCAGATTTTTCTGGCCATGAATTTATAATCCAATCAGGAATTTTCTAATCCCCTGTGCAGCTCTAATTGAGAAGACACTTGTTTACTGATTTATTTCTAAACACAGCTGAGGGCTACAAAAATCTTCTAGGCAGGAAAAGATGATACAGATGACACTCCAAAGGGGCTCAAGCTGTATAAAGGGTTTTAAAAAAAATTCTAATAATCAGTTTAAAGCCCAGAACTCAAAACTAAGGTCAGATATTGACAGAATTTTTTGTTCATACTAGATATAGGTGTTGGATTAATCTAAGAAAGAGTCCTAATGATGACAGAATGTGATTGTGTTCCTTATCTTTTATAAGGAATATAAGCTTGAATTCTTGTAAATACATGTAAGTGTGTCTTTTAGTCAAATTTCTTGGCTCAGGAATCTGTAGCCGCTCAATTATTATGAAAAAGGAGAATGAGAATGAAGAACAATACATTATAATGGATTTCAGAATGTGGCTCCTTCTTTTACTAGGTAAGGATTTAGGTTCCATCAAATTTTTTCAAAATTCTCCTAACTATAACAAACTGTTGTTGATTTGATGCCTTAAGTTTTAGCTTTCATATTTTCCATATTCTGTACTGCATTAGTATATAACTCTGAACTTCATATAAAGTGTTAGCAAGTTCTCCTCACAACTCAGTCACACAAAACAATCCTTTTCCAGCCCCAGAACCAAGGAAACTGTTGCAGCTTCAGGTGCAAAAAGTGCAAACAACAAAAAGGCCCAAAAGGTGCAAACAGCAGCGAGTTGAGGAGAGCAATCTGGGACGATGGGACTGCAGAATCTGGAGCTGTAATTGGACAATTAACACCAACATGGAAATGGACCAAAACTTATGAAAGTGTGAAAACTTGTGATCAGTGTCCATCTTGGGTGTAGCCACAGCCAGGCTCTTGTACTGCCCAAAGTGCATCCTTTGAAGGCCTTTTAATAAACCCCTACTTTATTCCTTTAACACTGTCTAGCCTCTGTTCCAGATCACCTCACAAGGCATCAGATTGATACTAAAAACATACCAATAATCACACTACTTCTTATGTGGAAACAAGATCATTTTCATACCAGGAAGTCCAGCTGGTCAGAAAAATTATATTTTACCATGGTCAAGGGGAGTGGGAGCGGAGGGAAGGGAAGGGAAGGGAAGGGAAGGGAAGGGAAGGGAAGGGAAGGGAAGGGAAGGGAAGGGAAGGGAAGGGAAGGGAAGGGAAGGGAAGGGAAGGGAAGGGAAGGGAAGGGAAGGGAAGGGAAGGGAAGGGAAGGGAAGGGAAGGGAAGGGAAGGGAAGGAAGGAGAGCCAGAAATCCAACAAACAGCTACTCTGGACTGCAGCTTTGCAGAACCTCAGAATGGCTGAGGTCAGCAGAGACCTCTGGCAGCCATCCAGCTGGACCTGCTTGCCCAGGACCACGTCCAGGCAGCTTTTGAACATCTCCAAGGAGGGAAACTCCACCCCCTCTCTGGGCAACCTGTCCTGGTGCTCAGTCACCCTCACTCACCATTACAACCAGGAAAAGAAATTTTCCTAATGTTTGACTCTCTGCAGTGTGTCCCTGTCTCTCTGACCCTGGGGAGCCCAAAGCGGACACAGCAGTCCAGGGATGAGCTCCAAAGTGAGGTGCAGGGAGGGATCCCCTCCTTGGCCTGTGCTGACAATGCTCCCAGCACAGCCCAGGGCACAGTTCACCCTCTAGTGACTCTTGGTCACCTTGGTGCTCCTCAGGTGCCCCAGGGTGTGGCAATGTTCCTCACCTGGGCTCACCAAATGTGGTGATGTTCACAGGGGTCCCAGGATGAGGGAAGAGATGAGAATCTTGACTCCATGTTTCAGAAGGTTGATTTATTATTATATGATATATATTATATTAAAAGAAAATTATATATTAAAACTATACTAAAAGAATAGAAGAAAGGATTTCATCAGAAGGCTTGAAAGGAATAGAAAGGAAAGATAATAAAATCTTGTGACTGCTCACAGCCTCGACACAGGTGGCTGTCATTGGTCATCAAGTAAAAACAATTTCCCATGCTGGGTAAACAGTTCTCCAAATCACATTCCAAAGCAGCAAAACATGGAGAAGCTGAGGTTTCCCAGCTTCTCAGGAGGAAAGATCCTAACGAAAAGATTTTTCATAAAATATGTCTGTGACACCAGGGCCTTTCCTGGCTCCCTGCTGGGTGTTCCCCAGCGTGTCCTGGGCCTGTTCCTCCCCAGGGACAGGACTTTGTGCTCCTCTTGCTGAGCTGTCCAGCCTGGCTCAGTCCCTCTGCACAGCAGCACAGCTCTCTGGCACATCTGGGCTGTGCCCCCTCTGAGGGCTCCCTCTGCCCCACCGTCCACATCGTGATGGAGATGGAGCACAACCTGCGGCTCTCAGACAAGGAAATCAAAGCGCCAAGACCCACCCAAGAACCTCCAGAGACAGCAGCTGACCCAGACAAGGAGAGGACAGCACTTGTAGGCGGTGAAGGAAAAGGAAAAAAAGCTGTCAATGGCAGTAAGGGGATTTGTTTTTCAACATATATGGACATAGCTTTTAATATAGCATCTATCTGTAATGTATTTTTAAATTTGATTTATTAATAAGCCTTCTTTGTAACTGGAATTGATGAGAAAGAGGCTTTGCTTTCTTTGCTGTTCATCTGTCACACCAGAGAATACATACAATCAAATACTGTGAAATTGTTACTAGCCTTAGTGACTTGACTTTTCTGGATAAAGATCACATTGCATGAGGTATTGACACAGAATGCAAAAATCAGCAAAATATGTACACCAAAAATTTGCTTCAATGTATTTAGTTTGATCAGTTATTTATACTGAGGGGATGTTTGTCAGTGCAGGAGTCCCCCAGGGTCCCATCTGAAATGTCATCAGCACACAGATGATAAAACAGATGGTAGAACAGATGATAAAACATGCACATGGCAAAGATGGAGTGTGTAACTTTTACCTGTCACACACCAAATTGTCTCCACTGAAAACTTACTGGAATTCAAGTGTAGAGACAGTTTCAGGAATGCTCTGTGGCAGAGTCATTGTCCTCCTAGAGACTGATGGAAATTTTACCCAATTACAGGTTAGTAGGACGAAACACAAATAAATCACCTTTAGCTTTTCCACATATCGCCTGCCTTGTGTAAATTTAAAACATATACTGTATTTTCCTGACTTGATTGCTTAATGTCACTCCCAAAGCCCATAAAATCCAAGTTTATCCTGATGGATAAAATAAGTGGTAGAATTAACACCTTAATGGCTATACCAAACTACCTCTAAACACGTCACACTTTTCCAAGCTAATCACTCAAATTCTCTGGAAGACAGCAAAGGAAACCAACCAAAGCCTTCAGGAATTGCTGAGAGAAGGGAAGATTTGATGAAAGCTAAAATGACCTTTTCCAAGTTCTCTAGAAGAGTGAGCAGTGTCTGTGATGCTGCTTTGGCTGAGGTGGTAAAGACTGAACGAGGCCCCTTTGAGATGAGGGCAGCGTTAAACCCATGATGGAAAGAATTACTGGAGCAGCAGCAGGAGATTTGTAAAACCAAACCAAGGGGCCGAGGAAGAACTTGTGACATGCCAAGCTGTGACTCTGTGGGAGCTCTATTTTACAGGGCACAGATGACATCCATCCCAGGGCTGCAGCAAGGCGGCCTCTCGGAGCATGGTGGGACACGCTCCTCGTGAGGGGCTGCAGCCTCCAGCTCACTCCATGGCCAGGTGCAGACATTAAATGGTACTCAAGGCCAATGCAAAATACATTAGATCATAATATATTTCAATTGAGAATTTTAAGATGAATTAGACCATTCTATGGCCAGAAGTGACTCTACAAACATGCTAAACAGACCAATTCAACGCTTGTCCACATCCAGTGATCTATTTAACTCCAAGACATGCCTCTGAATTGCACACTCAGGCCTGGAAAAGAAAATCATTAACAACAGATTCCCTTAGCAAACCCAGCAGCAATTTTTTTCTGTCTGCTCCTGGGCTCCAACCTTGCTGCTCTTCTGGACAGTGCTCCCCACACAGTCAGTGATCTCAGAACCCAGCAGGAAACACGTGAGATGGCTCTCTGTGGCTACTGCACTCCAAAATCCCAGTTACCCCTGTAATACCTGTAGAACATTTGCCACAGGCACCTCATTTCCAAAACCAAGAATGCACAACAAGCAACTATTCATGGCCAACCAGAAATATAATCTTACATTTTTGTAGTACATTTAATAGTTGCAAAGAAATAATTGCTTCCTGGGCCAGCTGCAAACCACTTGAAGCACCATGTGCTTTCCTAACCAGTCACTTTTGGCAAGCTCTGGCCAAAGGCAATGAGTGAAGTCCCCAGTCTCATAAAGGCAACAGTTGGCAGATCACAGTGTGGTCAAAAAAACACCACTGGGGACAGCCCAGGTGGGCACACACACAAGCAGTGCTGAACCTTGGCACTCCACAAACAATTCTTTCCTCTCTTTGTACAACCTCTGCTGTTTCAGCTTTCATTTTGCCAGCGTCCAGATTCCAACAGGTGTTTTTCAAAGGCATCAGCAGTTCTTGGGATAGCACAAAGAACAGGAACACACACACCAGTCCCACAGTGCACTTCCTTGCTCTTAGAATCACACAATGGTTTGCGTTGGAAGGGACCTGAAAACCTACCCAGTGACACCCCTGCCATGGCAGGGACACCTTCCACTGTCCCAGGTGCTCCCAGCCCTGTCCAGCCTGGCCTTGGGCACTGCCAGGGATCCAGGGGCAGCCCCAGCTGCTCTGGGCACCCTGTGCCAGGGCCTCAGCACCCTCAGCATAAAAAGCAAAGATCTTTATATCTGGTTTAGATCTACATCCTTTCAGTTTACAACCACCACCCCTTCTCCTACCACAACAGGCCCAGCTAAAAAGTCTGACCCCATCTTCCCTTCAGAACCTCCTCCAGTACTAAAGGCTGCAATTTGGTCTCCCCAGACCCTCTCTTCTCCAGGCTGAGCACCCCCAGCTCTCCCAGCTCAGCTTCCTGGCCTCTTCTGGACTTGCTCCCACTGCTCCATGTCCTGCTCCTGTTTGTTATGGATGAGTAATGAGATGGTTGGCTCTCACAATTAAAGGGTGAACATTATATGTATGTTGAGAGGAGTTTTATAGATGCACAGTTATGTTACTGCAATGTGTTCCCCCCAGTGTTGTTATCATGGGATGGCCTTAGTAATCCAAGGATTTGGGAAAGTTGGCTCGTTACTATGGCAGCACCTGACCTCCAACCAAGTGTAAGACAGTGATCTCCACCCCTGGTCAGCAACGAAGGAGCCAACTGACAGGACTTGGGGAGAGGCTGGAGGTATAAAAGGCAGAGCATCCATTTTGAAGATGAGCCTCATGGCTGGCAGTCATGGCAGGGTGGGCTCCCAGTGCTGTAATTTTTCCTTATTTGGTCCTTCTGTTGTATTTTTTGTTAAGGTTTAATAAATCTTTAAAATGTTAAAAAGTGAGTGGTCGTTTCTCACACATGTGAGCCCCCAGAGCTGCAGGCAGCCCCTGAGAGGGGAGCAGAGAGGCAGGGTCCCCTCGCTGCCTGGCACACGGGGGGCTCTGGGCTGCCCACTGCATGTGGCCACCACAATAATAGCTCTCAGACCTGTACAATGGGGTTTCACAGCTAGAAAAGCTTTTGGTGGGATATTCTTCCCGTTCACCAGCAAATTATCCCTGATCTGGGGACAAAGACACCCCAGTGTCAGTCTGGCATGATGGGCTAGTTCAAGTTTTTCTGGTCCTTCAGAATCAACATGGGTCTTTTCTGCCTCTTGCATGGTCACATCAGAGAGGGCTGGGAGAGGGAAATGAAATCCTGGCCCTTTCCTGACTTCCAGCAGAGGCCCTGTGCTGTGGAAGAGGTTTTACAGTGAGTTCTGTGAGCCAGAGAGAAGTTTGACAGCAGGATCCATGTTTACCTCAGAAAGAATTTTCTACCAAGGTCATTGACACAGAGACCAAGAAAGAAAGAAGGATAAATAAGAGAAACCTGCAACTGCCTGTTCCAATGAGCACTTTGTTTGACTTTCCTGACCACTAAGTGTAAACTTATGAATTTTGTAAGAATGTATAAAAAGCAAGCATGCTAAAATAAATACAGGTTTGAAGCCTTCTGAAAATGGAGTGTTGCTTTGGATTGTGACCATCTCAACTACGACACTGTGGCACACCAGGAGCACCCATGGCAGGCTGGCAGGTGTGACCTGGGACCTGGGGACACCATTCCCACCTGGAGGAGCAGCACCAGGCCCGGGACACGTGGGGCTGCCTGAGAGCACAACCACCACCCACTCTCCAAGTGCCCTCTGAAACCTCTGGGGCCTGCAGATTGATTTCTGAGGTAATACAAAGATTTTATTGGCAAGCTTCCCAGATGATATGCAGGTGGCCAACTTATGGTCAAGTCACTCTCCAGGAAGAAAAAGGAGGCTTTAGTAATTTCTGCAAGTTTTTTTTTTTTTTCCCAGTGAAATGATAAACTATTTCAATTGCTGCATGGCATATGGACATATCTTTCCATCCAGGAAATCCTTAAAGCTGAAACCCTGCCTGAAATATGGGAGCCCTAAAATGGCTATATTGATGTCATAACACAATTCACATGTGGTTTCATTTAATATAGATAAAGGCAGGAAAAAACTAAAATACATCATTTCCTAGTGATCCACTCCAGACCCCTCTGAATCAGTGGAAATCATCTGCTGACTTTATTACACTCTAATATACTTTTATAACCCCTTCATCACTCACTACATTTTAGCTAATCTAGTAGATTTACCTAGCAGTGTTCACGTGGTACCATTGCCATTTTGGGCAGTTTTCTCAGCTGAAATGTCATTTGGGACCTCATATGGGCTCCCCTTCACTGTGCACAGCTGTCTCAAATAGATCAACAACAGTATTATGTGACTTACAACAGTAATAGCCAGAAATGAACCACGAGAATACACAGCCTCACTCTTCCTTGTGTTCCATAACAAATAAGAGTGACTTAAAAGATACATATATTGTAAATATATACATAAACTCATTAAAAGAATGCTCTTTCACTTGCTGGTGAAAGACATCAAACCTTAGAGTCTTCTAAAGTGGAAACAGGAGCATTCATAGTAATTCTACACCCAGGGATCCCTGCTCCTCTGAAAAGACCTCAGAAATATCTGACAGAGCCAGACCACTTTAAACATGAAGGTTTTAGTATTTCAAAGATTTCCTTTCTATAAAGCTGTGATTCAATTCATGTTAATTTCTCAGTTTGGGAAGCAAATATTTGGAGCACTAAATGAGCAGAGCAGAGGGTTTGCTTCCCTGTGTTCCCTTCAACGCTCTCCATCACTGCTCCTTTCCTCTAAGTCTGGAGTGTGGTCAGAGATGTTGATATTTATCTCCAAAATGACACCTCAGGGGCAGGACAGGCACCAAAAAGGGTCAAAGGAGTCTGCAGCCAGTTGTTAATAAAATACACATAGGACATAAGTTTTGGAGAGGAGGAAGAACAGGACCACCAAATGTCAGCACCAGGCAGGTGCTGACAGTAAGCCCTGGCTCTACCCAAAACCTCGTGCCCAATTACTGAGCATTCAAGGTGCCTGAACCTCTGCAATCTGTTCAGTTTACTTCCAAAATGCTGCTGCTTCATCAGGGAAAAGGAGCACATACCTATAACTGTGGCCCATTAAACATTCCCTTACAGAAATGATTTTCCAGTTAATGAAACCAAAACTAGGGTGCTACAGAAAAGTACCAGGTTTACTGAAAAGTGTCTCTGGACTTTGCAGATGGAACAAGAAATAAAAACTTTACTACAAACTTTATAAGTATCCTAAATAATTTAATCTTTCTGCTGTGCAGTTTCAGGGAATTAGACAAGAAGTTGGGGTGTCCCCATTCCATAAAAAAGATGCTGCAGAACCTTAAACCCATTTTTTTTATCCCAATCACTTCTGGAAGCATTCTTTCACAGGGTTGGGTTTTTTTATTATTGTTCTGTCAGTCTATTGTTTGTTTTTGTTTTCCCTAAGCTGGCGTGCAAACCACAGGCATGAAGGGGGTTTTAAAAGAGAAGAAAAATAATTGTAATTGTTACAATGGTGCAAAGCTGTCCATTGGCAAACAACGCTACTGCAAATCCTGCTGAGGCTTCCCAAACTACATTTACTACATTTGATTTGTCTTAGCAAAAAGCCCCACGGGCTAAAAAAAACCACAATTAGCTTCCAAGAAGCTTCATCTCATCTGCAGGAAGAACCACTGCTGTGAAAACAAGCTCAGTCATGAATCTCAGAGTCATCAGTGCAGCACCCCTTCAGCCATGCCTTGCTCCCCTCTGCTCTGATCTGTGTTTCCCAAGGCAACCTGTGCACCTCCACCAACCTCATTTCATAGGGCTCCAGCCTCACAGAAAAATAAAGAGCAGGGCCTAGGACGACAATACTGCAAATTTAAAAATCACAGAGTCTGGCATTTCTGTTGAGATAAATGGAGGAAAATGTACAGCCTGTGCTCTCTTATCACTTCTGGCTCAAGCATGGAGGGAAAACAGGGGCAGGAGGTGCCTTATTTACAAGAGAAGAGTATTTTCTCTGGTAATAATAAGGAAAGCATTAACAGAATGTTAGTCTGACAGACATTTGGGAAATACTTGATTACTTTTGGCCAAATCAGAGCTGTCTGATTGTACCATGAGTACAATATTTCATAATTAATTTCATTTGATCACCAGATTCCATCAGTTTGCCAGGATGACAGTGCTTGTTACCATCCAGAACAACCCAACCCCACTGAAGGCAATGGGACATTGAAAACCACTTGAAGGTGCTAAGTAACAACCTGAAATTTGACACAGCATGAAACAATAACTTTTTCCAGTGTGGAAACAAATCTGGTTTAGCACTACTTTACTACTGAGGGTTTTTTGCTGATCAAGTAGAAAGAAACAGCAGGAAAAGCCCTGCTAAATTCGCCAGGAATGGCTAAATTTAAGGAACAGCTATTAACTAGAGTGGACTTAGTATTTCAGTTCTCAGCCTGTGGCTGCTGGTATTGGGGAGATAAGGGGTGGAAGGAAGCTGCAAATCTGAGCCAGTTGCTGTTGTGTGAAAAGAGTCACACACAGCTCTCCTCATTCCTCATCCAGTGCCCACACTTTCCCAAATTGCACCTCCTTTGGGCACGCATGGAAATCTCACTTCTTGCATTTTTGCCCCTCCAAATGAGCCTGCAGACAAGGCTGGGAGAAGAGGCTGCTGAACTGAAGGTGGGGCTGCTTTGGGACTTTGCCCATTTGCCCAGCCTGGCTGGGACAGGGGCCCTGAGGGCTGCTCTGGGACAAACACTGCTCTGTGCATCCATCGCTGCTCACCCTGACACCAGAACTGCTGAGCTTCACCAGGCTGAGGCTGACTGGAGCCATGATATTTTCTGAAAAATCCTTTCCTTAGGAGTTTTTCTCCTGAGAAGCTGAGAGGCCTCAGGAACAAAATGTAAACATTGATTATCTGCTGCTGTGGAATGCAACAGGTGGATCTGTGATTGGTCTCATGTGGTTGTTTCTAATTAATGGCCAATCACAGTGAGCTAGCTTGGACTCTCTGTCCAAGCCACAAGCCTTTGTTATCATTCTTTCTTTTTCTAGTCTTAGCTAGCCTTGTGATGAAATCCTTTCTTCTATTCTTTTAGTATAGTTTTAATATAATATATAATAAAATAATAAATCAGCCTTCTGAAACATGGAGTCAGATCCTCATCTCTTCCCTCACCCTCGGACCCCTGTGAGCACCGTCACAGCTGACTCTCACCTTGGCTCCCCCTGTCCCTGCCAGCCCTCCCTGTGCTCGCAGTGACCCAGCTCCCCCTCTCTGGGATGCCCAGGCAGACCCAGGGGGGCCATGGCTCTCATCTCCCGCAGTGCTGGTGAAGCGATACGCGGAATAAATAGACTCCACACCCTGATGTAGTTATGAAGTGGGTTTGCATTGTCAGCGCCTGGCACAAGCACAATAGCTCTCGTGAAAACTTGTGCCCTGAGCCCTGGTCTGAGCCACATCTTTATTCACAAAGATGTTCCATATACATGACATTGTACAACCTTGCTATGCATATTCAACCCCTGGCCCTGCCTCACCTTGCCTCACATGGTAACTACATCCACGCCCTTCTGAGCATGCGTTGTTCACGGGGTCTTTTGGTGGTTTCTGAGGCTGAAGGCCATGATCTTCCTCATGATTGAACTTTTGAACTTTTGTCCTTTGCACGTGTGCTTTGATCCCTTGGTGCTTATTTGAGTATGTCTGTTGATTTTGATCAGCTTGGAGACAGAGGAGCCCCTTTATTTAGGTTTCTTGCATTCCTCAGTCTTCTCCCAGTATTGTTCTTTATGCAAGAAGCTTCAGAAATTTGCATTTTCCTATGCCCTTTGTACCATGGCAGAGGTTTCTTAGGTAAAAAGTTAAAATTCAACACAATTCTACAAGCTAAATTTTAAATGCTTAATTCATATTGCTAACTCAATTGAACTCCAAAAATCTCTGTTTCACTGGGACATCTGCTGTGCAGAGACCCAGAAGTGAGAAAAGCTGGGGCCTGTCACTGTCCTCTGACTCACCAGCCAGATGTAGGATGCCAGAGGTGCCCATTTGAGGGGTTTTGGTGCTGGGGAGGGGACACTCCCCAGCCTGGGCACCTACCGAGGTCAGGCTCTCCTCAGTGCTATTCTTCATTCATTAGCTCCTGCTAAAACCATTGTCAAGCAGCCACAGTGGGTCTGGCAATCTGTAGTTAGGCAGTCTAGATGCTCCACCTCAGGCTAGAGTGAGCTCTGAATTAATAGCATGTGGATTGGCAACAAAGAGAAAGGAGGGAAAAATTAAGTTGTGAATTATTTAGCAGAACTCTGCCATCAGCTGTGTTCTTGCCCATAAGGAGCAAGCAGGCAATAGGGCTGAGTGATTCCAGGTCATTGAAGGCTGGAAAAGATCTTTAAGACCATGGAGTCCAACCATTCCCCAGAATCTCCAAGTTTGCCACTAACCCATGTCCCCAAGTGCACACCCATGCAGCTTGTGAGCCCCTCCAGGGATGGAGCCTCCACCACTGCCCTGGGCAGCTGTGCCAATGCCTGGCCACCTTTTCCATGAAATTTCCTCCAATATCCACCCTGACCCTCCCCTGGAACAACTCGAGGCCATTTCTTGTCCCATCCCTGTTCCCTCGAGCAGAGCCCAGCCCCCCCGGCTGTCCCCTCCTGGCAGGAGCTGTGCAGAGCCACAAGGTCCCCCTGAGCCTCCTTTACTCCAGGCTGAGCCCCTTCCCAGCTCCCTCAGCCACTCCTGGTACTTTAGAGCTGGTCTGGACACTTCCCTGATTTGTCTGTGGAATCATGAATGTAGTGAAGATGGAACAAGCCCCTTCCCAGAGGCACAGAGGGAGAAAATGAAGCAGCCAGCACAGGTTTAACACAGGAAATTCCAGTTAAATGTACAGAAAAATACTTTCACCATAGGGTGGTCACATTCTGGGAGAGAAGCCAAAGCCCAAGTAGTGGAAACTAAGGAATAAGTCAGTCCCTATTTTCCTACAGCACTTGTTCTACCACAGTGACATTTTCCACCATTGTCACTGTGCCACAAGCCCAAGGTGCACATCACCTACACTGAGATGTGTACTCAACTGCTGTGTGTCTCTTGAAGGATAATCACCATTAATGATTATGGAGTCACCTATGGGGGCCCTGTGGGACCCTAATTCAGTTCAAATTGGTGCTTTTTAGAGGTCAATGCAAAACAAAACCATGAAAAAAGCTGAACACTGAGCAACATCTTGTTTTTACTCATCTGTTTCCTCCTCCAACACTTCACACTCCCCACCATCTGTTCCAACTGATCACTGAGGTTTGGGCATGAATCTGAGAATTTCAATCACTTTGTAACATCATTCTAAACCTTTTATCTTCTTACATCCAGAAACAGAGGTGGTCTGCAGTGCAATGCTGGGCTGAAGAGGACAGTGGCAAGAAAGAGCTTCCATGGCATATGGAGATAAATCTGTGTGGGCAGAGTGACCATCCTGTAAGATTCAGCCCTTCATATATTTCCTGAGAAGCAGCTTTTCCCAGCCCCAGCACAGGATGCAGAGCAGCCACAGCAAGAGCTTTTGCCTTGAGGACACCCCACGTGGGTACATCAAATATTTTCAGTAGCTTAAAGATCACACAGAGGTAAACAAACCCATGGCAAACCCCAAAATATCTCACTGCACAAAATAAGTCAGGCCACAGTCAGATCTTTAATAAAAGCACTTGAAGTCAGTGACAAACATTATACAGCAGACATGACAACTCAGAGAAATCAAGTTGGGGGTAACAGTGTGCTGCTGGTGTCTGCAGAGGATTGAACAAGGCCCCTAAACCCAATGATCCCCTCAGTGGCTCCTCAGCTGCTCACAACACTCTCAAAGGCTGCTAAAAGTCTCTCTTGCCTCACCCCTCCTCAAGGTACGGCAGAAGCACAAAATGGTCTTGGTTCTGACCAAAACCAATGAAGTAAACCCAGGAAAAAGCTCCAGCTCTGATCTCTGAACAGGAGGCTGAGTTGCTTTAACAGCAAGGACACCAAGCAAACCACATCCTCCCTATTTCCTCCAGTTTCACAATGTGCACTTTACCAGGGCACTGTTGTGGAGAGGGCCTGACACTGCCAGTGTCCTACTGGGATTTACCTGATTGGAGCAGAGCATGGCAAAAGCATCTCCCTGCAGAAACCGTTCCCCACCTCATGGTGAGCTGTTCAAAGCTGACAGCCACTTGTGTGGCAAGACTACATTCTCATTTAGCCACCTTCTGTCCTGCTCCCCCTTACTGGAGCATTACAAACCAACAAAAGGTGCACAGGATCCTTTTCACTGTGACATTAGCTAAATAAGCAATTCTAATTCCAGGAGTCAGTGATCCTCATCCACTGACAGGGCCCTGAAGGCTCCCTGGTAAGGGGAGGGGTTGTGCAGCACTGAGAGGAAAATGGCAAAAGGCTTGTCCTCAGAAGTCCAGCACACACAAGAGCTTTGGAAGGTTGTATCCCTGCACTTTGGTCTTTGGGCAGTGCCACCTGCTCAGTATCTGTAGTGGTCTGGCTTGAAGGGCCCGTCTCTGGACAAGCCCAGGTATTTGGCCTGTTTGTCACTCAGCTTTGTCAGCTTCACACTCAGCTTGTCCAGATGAGCAGCAGCCACAGCTTCATCCAGCTGGAAAACAAAACATTGAGATAAGAACATCAGAACAGAGTTCTAGTAGTTCAGGAAGTCACAGTCCAGAGGGCAAAATGAATATGTGGAAACCAACAGCAGCAACAAGGGGGACTTACACAGCTTTCTTCCTGCCAACATCCCTCACCTGTCTGAGCACAGACCTGCACTCACATGGAAAAGCCTTGTGCTTTTGAGGGAGTCAGGTTAAGTGAGAGAAGATTTTATATATTCAAACCCTTTTCAATCTCATTTACACATTCACATCCATCCAGCAAGCAAAGAACAGAGATCAAACTCTTCAGATAAAAGAATATCCAGTTTGGTAAAATGATGAAGTTTCCACTACAAAGACACCAGGACATGCTACATTGTCATCCTACAATATTATGTAGGTCCTAACACTGGAAAAAAATTCCTGCCCTCTCCAGATATCCCATCTTAGGGGCACAGGACTAATGAAATTCATTCCAGAATCTCCAGTTCAGCAAGACTACTTGTATCCACTGGCACTGTCGTCATGAAGAATAAAACCAAGGTGGGCTGTAGGACACAAGCACAGAAAGGTTGATATAATTTCTCTATCCCAGAGGTGTCAGGCAGATGTGTAAACTCAAGAAACTGAAAAATGTATAATGTTAGAAGGCAGTTAAGTGCTCCAAGAGCAGGTATAGGAGAATCAGAAAACAAACAGGAGGATGCTGACCAAGCTGCTGTGTCAGGGGGGGAAGTACAGCCACCAGGGATATTCAGAGGTAGAAAGGACAGCACAAGCAGGGATCAAGGACAAGTCTGACCATTTGTAATTCCTGGAAAAACCAGGCAATCATTGCAGAGGAAACAGATACAAGGTAAGTCTAAATCCCAGCAGCACAGAGAAGACCAGCAATATTTCCCACATATTACTTTAGTAGACATGAAAGGCTGCAATATAACTGAAGGGCAGTAGATCAACAAAACAATCAAGGGCCAAACCTGCAGCTTGTGAACCAGCAGGGCCTAAATGATTCAAAAACTAGTCCTGGATTTCCCCCTCCAAGGGCCTGTGGTAACAAAGTCACTACTCTGAAGTAATGCCATGCCATGAACCAGGTAAAAAGCCCCCTCTGCACAGAGGGTAACTCACTGCAGCTCAGCCTGCTCACAGTGACCACTGTGGACCTTTTCCCTTGCCTTTAGGGAACCAGGACAGCCAAAGGTGACAAGACAAAATCTGAAACCTAAGGGGAAATGGTTGAAATAGTGGCAGTGAACCATGAAATCCACCAAAGAGTCAGGTAAACCATGAAAGAACAAAAACCTAAGGGGAAGGTCTGTGTTTAGAAGGGAAACAAGTATTTAAGCCTAGTACATCCTGTCAGGATGCCATGAAACAAAAAAAAGGAGGGTCAGAAATTCTCATCTGTTTGATTAGACAGAGGTGTAAAGCTCTCACAGGTGTATTTCCAGTGAATTTAAGACAGATTCCACCCACTTGAAAAGGAACTGAGTCCCTGACAATTGCCAGATGAGGTTTTCAAGCAGCAGCAGGGATCAATTGTTTCAGAGCTCCTTCAGCTTGGGCACTTCAAGACTTAGACACAGAGACACACAAATTCAGACAAAGGTAAGCAGACATTCTCACCTTAAAATCAAAGCTAAGCAGGACAGATTCGTGCCAAGAACATAGAGACAAGAGTTTTCCTGGATTTCCAGGAACACATGTTGCAGAAATGTGTGCAGGTCTGTAATGGCCAATCAAAGCAATATTCTTGCAGTCAAAGAAGCCGCAGGGTAAGGTACTTGGAAATTGTTAAGTCTTGCATTTGGACCTCAAAGCAGTTGCACAGAACAAGGAAAGGCATTAACCCAGAAAATTATCACAGAAAGCTCTTTTATTGGTTCTGACAAGGTGACTGCTTTATTCTTTGAATAAAGCCCTCTGTGAGGCACAGAGGGTCAAAAGTGTTTTGTCACAGTGGATGAACCTGAGGAGATCATTGCCATATGCTCCCTTAACAGGCAAATTCATATTTAACTGCTTTGGGTATTACTTCTCATTTCTATGTATTTCCAGTTCAAATATGCTTACTAAAAATTGTTATTCAGTGAGAGGATGAAGTCACATTTTATCAGCAACACTGGGATCTATTTTCAAGAGAATTGTCAATAACACTGTTCCTTTGAAGACAAAAGTGTGGCAGTCTGCTGATCCACTCCTACACTGCATTTCTGGTATGCTTTGCTTGATCCTTAACTGATGAATTTGTAAACTCATCCTGTTCTTCAGGAAACACCTCATTAATAAGCCCAAACGGAAACATTCTACTTCCCAAATGGAAAGTATTTTCACATTTATTCTCACACCTGGCTGTGCTCCAAAAGCAGTGGGATTTAACTCCAGCATCTTTTTCCATGAACCATCTCAAATTCTCAGGCTTGTTTTAGAAAATTAAAACCATGTTAGTTTTCTAAAAGGAATATGCAAGCTGCGACACGATCCAGACTTTTCCCAAGAACAAAGAACACAGAGATAAGTTTAAAGGGAAATCTGAGGAAATCTGTCATTAACATTTTGTGAAATTATTAAGACCAGATTGTGATAAGCTCTCTCAGGGGCAAATGGGATCAGGACTCTATCAACCACAGTAAAAAGGATTCAGTTTCACTCCAGCTTCAACTCTGCCCACTACACTTTGCTGCTAGACAGGTTTGTAGAAAGAACAAGCTGGTTGGTAGAAGCTCTCCAACTGCCCTGAGGCAGCACAGGGCTTCCCAGCACCTTAGAGAAGGCAAGAAGTGACTGGATGTTCTGTCACAAGTTCCCAGGTCTGTACACAAAAGAACTGCCCATTCACACCCAGCATGTCCAAAGCCAAACATCCTCTGAAGGACAGAACCTTCAATGAGTTCAAGCACCAACAAAGCCACACCTGAAGCTGCCTTCCTTACCAGCACCCTTGTGTGGCTGTCACTCACCTTCTTCGGCAGGAAGTGGACCCCCACAGCATATCTGTCACTGTGGGTCCAGAGCTCAATCTGTGCCAGGACCTGGTTGGTGAAGGAGTTGCTCATGACGAAGCTGGGGTGGCCCATGGCACAGCCCAGGTTCACCAGGCGGCCCTCGGCCAGCAGGATGATGTGGCGGCCGTTGCGCAGGGTGTAGCGATCCACCTGTGGGAGCAGCAGGGCCACGTCAGGCACAGAGCAAACCTGGGGCTCAGGGGGCTTCCCTGCCCCTCAGCAATTCAGGTGTAACACAAACACCCCTCTCTCCCATCCCTGGTGTTTGCAAAGCCTGCAGCAACCCTGGCCTTCACAGCACACACATCTCGGCATCCGCTTCGTACTTCACCAGCTCCACAATTCCTTTAACCAGCTCTCCCCACAATTCCTTTAACCAGCTCTCCCCACACTCCTGGCTTTTCCACATGCCAGTGTAGTCCCAGCCAGGTGTGATGGGAATGTGCTGCTAGCAGTAAATCCCAGTTCATCTACACCCACTGGTCACAACTGGTGCGTGGTGACAGGGAAGAGGGAACACCTCTGCATGCAGCAGTCCAGAGCTTTGGCATCTAACACAGGTAACAGGCTGGAGCCCTCAGCCTTCTGAGGGTCCCCTGGAACTGTTCCCACCTCTGCAAGGCCAATACATACAACAAACAGCTGTCCTGGCTCCTGGTGTACCCTGCTTTGCTCTTGGGGGACCACGTGGTCCTCCCCAATGGACCCCAGGGACAGCAGGACTCTGCACACAGAATCCAGGCTCAGATGGGCTAAGGAGACAGAGCCTGAGCTGTGAGAGTCCCACACAACTCTGGAGACAGATAACGTGACTGTCCCACACAACTCAGGAGATAATGTCACTTAACATGTGCCCCATCTGCCTGGGCCAGACTGGACTCCTGCAATGTTAAACTTAACTCTGCTTCTCCTTTTCACCTCTCATTAGCTCCTCTCTGCCCTGCCTTCACCCTAGAGGACTTTACAATATTAAAGCAATAATGAAACACCAACATGGCCCATAAGTCACAAGAATATTCAGTGTTAACTGGTATTTATTGCTCACTTCATAACAAGCATTTGGGAGTAGAGCACTTTGGAAATACTTAAAACATAATCAGCAACCAACTTTGACAAAGCCTAATGCTTCAGACCATTTGTCTTCTGCTAGCACAACAGAGCAACTGTGACAGACCTAAAAGGGTCACAGCTATATTTAAATTTCAGAAGCTAAAAGTCATTTAATATCAAGTAAAACACAACTTTCAATTTTGTTCTTAAAGCTTTGGCCTGTAAGTTAAAAGCCACATGTAATGAAGCTGTAATTGTAACAATACAGTCTTCTGAAAATCATCCTTGTGCAGGACTTCAGCAGAGATGCCAAGAGCAAACCAATACAAACCATGTTTTTTATAACAGGTATTTTGCCTTCAGAGCAGGTGTGCGCCTCCACCTGCCTGCCCCAGCTATGCTTCAATCACAGCACCATTTTCTGCTTCTCAGGTTCACATGACAGATTATTATGATATCAGCACAACACATGCAGGCAGTAACCACCTCAAAGAGCAGCCCTAAATCAGCCTTGATTTCTCCTGCCCAAAAGCACTCAGCAGGCGGGATAAGAATGATCCCCCCCTGAGCAGCTGCAGTTGTTATTTTGGATCCCGATTCTCCATTGTGGACCAGCAGTGACAGCACTCAGTACTCCCAAAAAGCACCATATGGGCCATCAGGAGATTATGGGAGGAAGTAACAAAAGAAGGAACCAGTTGGGAAGCAAAACATGAAAAATCCTGAGAACAGCTACAGTGTTACTTATAACAAACATTGCATTTACAGACTGAACTACTGAAAGACAGTTGAGCAGTTAAAGTAGCATTTCAGTTTTGAAGTCTGCATTGGGTGGTTTAGGTGTCAAAATCTTATATCCTTACATAATATCCACACAACTTGCCCCTGGATAGCTGCTGGCTTGTGCATAGAACCCCACACCTAAGTCAGTACTGTGGCAACCCATCTCATATACAAGCAGACAGAACAGGCTGATTTCAATAGTTCAATAAGTTCAGTAAGTTCAATAAATTGCTCCAGAAGTAGAATTCATATTATCCAAGCAATAAGCTCCTCTCCACACTTAGACAAATACCTCCTCCTTTTTCCCATTGGAATTTACTTGGCTCTGGACTTTCTGGCTGCTTTACACTTCCCTTCCCATTATGTGGGAATAACTTACAAGCCAAAGTTCATTGACCTTGACCTTTCCTTGCCCTCTCAAGTTGAGTTTGTGCTGCAGGTCAGTCTCTGATACTCAAACACAGCTGAGCAGGGCTGCAGTGCAAACCCAGAGCCAAACCAACCTGCCAGCTTTTCAGTAATAAGCCTATTTCCTCCTTACCTGTCCTCTGAAAGCAACACATCAGTCACAATGGCACAGTAAGATGTTTTTCTTATAAAAGTATTAAACATCTCTTAAATCAGCCCAGCACTGGTACTGAAACTTTCATGCTGGACCCAGTCTCAATTACTCTGTACCTCCAGCTGAAGTTAACCCACCTCAGCCCTGGCATTAATCCTCTCATCAAGAGAGATGTTCCTCATAGAAAGTCAGGGATTTTTGCTCTTGTACTATGTTCCCCTCTCTGGTTCAGGATACAGAAAAGAAGCTGCCAGGTTTTAGTAAAAAATCTGAATATTCAGAAAGTTAGATTTCTTTAGCATTAATCCATATGGACAACCCTGACCCCAATTTCATCCTTTTCAAAAGGTAATTTTATTTTTTTTTAAACCAGAAACTTGTTACAATTTTCACACCTGGGACCACACTGCACCTTACTACACTCTATCATCAATGCCAGACTGGGCCCTCAAAGCAAAGCATTTAAAAAGGGATTTACTGCCTCTGTGTAGGGAGTTTGTATGGTGCCATATTAACACCCACTTAAATTTTCAACAATGTTTATTCTTCAATCAGTCCAAGGTTTAGTTTTAAAACAACCTGAGCTAGCAGAAAGCAGGCAGGTACCTGTGGGCTCCTCTAGAAGAGCTGCTGAGCAGAGTCAGCTTCACCAAGGCCATAGGCAAGAACAAACCTGAACACAAGTGAGAACTTGAGGGTGTAACTCCAGCCCTGGTTAAGACCATGCAAAATGACCCAACACACCTTTCACAGCTGCTTAATATCACTTTGCTTAATATTACTTTTGCCAATAAGCCACAGGGGAGTTTATGAAAATTAGAAGGGCAGATGGAGATCTGAGAAGTATGTTTGGGTGTGGTGTTATTAAAAAGTACAAAATCTGTCCCAAAACCCTGCTATCAGCAAGGGCATTCCCTCTTCAAAAGGTAACCAGAAGACCCTCACCAAGTCAGAGAAGACCTGGTTTGCTTTATGGTTCTCCCTCAATGCTGGTGTGATCTAGTTCAGTTTTGTTTTTCTGCTTTAAGACACACAGTTGAAAAGCTGAAATTTTCAGATTCTGATTTTCCTTGTGTAGCTACAGCCATAGCTTAAAGCAAATACATGGCAGGCATGCAAGCTAAGCAAGGGTAAAACATCCTGCCTGCTCTGTCCACACAGGTTTCCAAAATGAAGCCAAGTCTGGAAGAGAAACCCAAGTTTGGCAAAGCACCAGGTAGGCTTTCCTGAGGCCTCAATTTCAGAGTAGATTAAAAAAACACACCACACTTTGAAAACAAAGAGGTGTGAGTTTTTTTAAACCTTGACAGAATCCCGAAAGTCATTCCATTGAGATTCCCTCAGGACCATGACTGTTCTGCTGCAGAGCAGTACCTGAGCAAACAGCTCCAAAAGAGGAGATTCAGGTCAGGCACCAGGCAATCTATGGGCTCTGCTCTTAAGTTTTATAGGGTGTCTAATGGTCTGTTCTGTATTTCTCATCTACCTTGCTTTTGGAAGCTGAGCTATGGCATTGTTTCAGCTCAGGGCTATCGAAGCAAGCACGTTTGCATACCCCCTGGCCATGCCCCAAACATCAAAGCTGAATGGACTTGATGCAATTAATTATCTCTACAACCAGCACTAAGGGTACGCTCCTGTCTATCAATGAAGTGGGAACACATGGAGAAAGATGGCACTGGACTGGAAACAATTTCTTTCATGCCAGCCCAAGACTATCATGTGCAGCTTGTCCCAGGTTAGCAGAATCTGCATTCTGACCAGAGCAACAGTGGCTTCCAACAAAGCTAGAAAGACTGAAGAAGCTGAAGAGAAATACTCTCTAGAAATGGACACTGAGTAGCTACTGTTTTTTTCCAGCAGGAGAGCCTGTGGAAAGGCTGCCTCACCTGAGGTTTGATATTCACTGCCTCCACTGCATTGTCGTTCAGCCACTTGGCATCAACTTCCACATCAAAATGGCCAATATTACACACTATGGCATCATCCTTCATCTGCTCAAAGTGCCTGTGAAATAAAAAAAGTTGTATTGAAAGTTAATCCACACAGTTTTCTCCCTCAGCAGATGCTCCAATCCACAGCCCTGAGAAGTGCCCAGCTCAGTAACTGCACTGACTCTCACAAGGTGTGTGGGGCTGGTAACCCCTCAAGGCATGGCAAGTCTACTGGAAAAGACTTTCAAGCTGCTAGGGAAGGACATTTCCCAAAGATACAAAAACTTACTGGAGAGAAAGTATTTTCCCAGTATGGAAAGTAATAAGCTTTTGTTTGATTGGTCAAAACAAATACCTGCAGTTATTCTCCTTACACAGAAGAAATAATTTTCTTCATGACTTTGAAGTTCCCAGCAGTTTTACATCTCCCCCCACATAATCTGATCTTCCATTACAACATGCACAGTCATCATGGCAAAAAAGAAAGGAAGGAGTCTGTGTGGAGCTGGGGCTACAAACTGAGATCTGAGAAGCAGAACCAAACACTGCAGGGCAGTACACTGAGAACAGGCTGGTTTCAGCTGCTGATATGCACCTACAGATGGAATCACTTTAAACCTTTACCTGCCTCCTCTTCTGTTCACATTTGTCTGGCCTAACACAGAATTCAGCCCTGATGCTTTCATTCTCCAGAAATCAATCTACCTCGCTGCAGCCTTCTCTATCTTTACATTCCATAAGCCAGGAAAAACTACAATGAGGCAATATCTAACCAAACTGACCAAAGACTTAATTTCTCACTAAATTCATGCTAAATTCTGATGTCCAGAAGTCAGACTGTGTGCTAACTGCTGACAGACTATGATTGCATTTTAAAAATGAAATCTAACTGTACAGGTATACTTTCACTAAAGCAAGTGGCTTGGCCATACCTGCCCTGCACAATGTCAGTGCAGCCAGTGGTGGTGACAAAGATGTTGCCCTCTTTGCAGGCCTCCTCCATGGTTGTAACTTCATAACCTGAAAAGAGAAAAAGTTACTTCTCTTAACAACCACCAACATTTATTAACAAGTGGGACACAATACTAGAAGTAGAAAAGTACAAAGAAAGAATGAATCAAATGTTTCTGCCCACACCTGGCCTAGAAATGATGCAAGGTAGTGGGACACTGGTCTTGCTAAACACCAACATGATAGAAAAACCACCCATCCCTCATCACCCTTTTCAAATCTGTGGATCTCTGCATTCAATCTGTACAGTCTGGCACAGCACTCAGTCTAGATTCAGGGGGTCAAATTTGCCAAAGAAGTGTCCCCACAACACCTGCAGTTCTTGGTAGGTAGGAACAGAAATGAGATAAACTGGTACCAAGAGGCACAGTTACATGAGGCACCCAACTCCAGAGCATGCCCTGGGCTCAGCTGGAAAGACAGAGCATGGCACTGCTCTTCAAAAAAACCTATTGAGGGTAAAGGCCTGGTGTTTAATAATGTTTTAATTCCAATCAAGCCTTATCCCACACTGGAGATTAGAACTGCACAAGTCAGACAATCCCTCAGCCCTAAACCCCTCCCCACCATGGTCTTGAATCCTTGATTCCAAACACACCTTCAAGGCCTCAAGTAACAAACTCCTTCCCTAACTGCAAGGAAAGAATTCCTACAGTTAAACTGGATTCAGCTGTACCTCAGCAGGGACAGGGCTGAAACCACTGCATCTTTCTCGGCCAACATTCATTTATTGCTCTCCACTGACACACAGACCCTGTCAGATGCCCCAGTTGCTGTTATGAGTAGAAAAGTTGCCCATTTTTTTAAAAGGTTGCAGAGTTCACAGGTTGGGCCAGTTGCTGCCAGGGTGAAGTTCTAACTGCTTATTGTTGTAGTCACCTGTTGTTAATAGTTTTTTGTTAACTATCTGTTGTTGATGGTTGGGAATCCCCCTTTTTGTCGAGTGGCACCCTGCTGCTTCCTGGAGGATGGCACCCGAAATGGTGAAGAGGAGGGGACAACGAAGTTGGCATGCAAATGACTTTGGAACTTGCATGCAAATGAAGAAGCCCCTCACCAAACCTAGCAAAAACCCCTAAAAACAATGAGCCAACACAGAACTGAGGAGTTGAAGTGATGTCTAGACATGAGGAACAGAATCCAGTGTCCGCTAAGACCCTCTTTACCCCTCACCCTAACCTAAAAGATGTCGGCTGGAAAGAGGACCTCGAATGTCAAACCAAAAAACTGGGAATCTCCTGGTGCTCTCATGGGGATGGAAGCCCCAGCTCTGCCTGCAGACCAGCAGACAAAGCTGCACTTTTCCTCCTCCTCCGTGCCACTCCTGGGAGCAGCGGCAGCGTGAGGGCGAGCCGTCGGTTCCTCCCACCCAAGCTGATTTTTAATAAAGGCATTAAAAAAGAAGAAAGATCTCCTGTCCTATTTATTTCAGTTGCTGCTCTGCTCAGCTCCCACCTTCCATGGCTGCCTGGAGCGCGTTGATGGGGTCGATTTCCGTGATGATGACTCTGGCTCCGAAGCTCCGCAGGGCCTGGGCACAGCCCTTGCCCACGTCCCCATATCCTGCCACCACTGCCACCTTGCCAGCAATCATGACATCTGTGGCACGCTTGATGCCATCAATGAGGGACTCTCTGCAGCCATAAAGGTTATCAAACTTGCTCTGAGGGAGAAAACAAGCAGTTTCAAAACAGATGAAAGCCACTCAAGTGAAATTTCCTTAAAGAAAGAAAATGGACTTATGTGCAAGTACTAAGAGTCATTTAATACTTTAACCACCATGAGGGACAGGAGAAGACAACCTCGTTAGATGTTTTTATTTATCCCGTTTCAATCTATGGAGTTGTATCAGATACAAGCTTCATTATGGTGAGAAGCATTTCATAAATACACTGTATCTACTGACCAGGGCCTGGACTCGCTAAAAACTTGATTAAGAGGTAACCTGAGTGTCTTTCACACCAGTTCCTAAACCATATGTTCACCAGTTCCCTGCTGCTGTTTATCAGACAATGAACAGAACCAAGTGCCACAGGAAGGCAAAACACACCAGCAGCATATCATCTTATCTCTGCAAGACACATCCAGCCTGCAGAGCAGCAAGGTGTCCACACCAACCAGGAACAACTGGTTCTTGCAGCCCCAGAGGATCCAAATTACATCTTTCCCCATGAAGAGTTACCCTATCTCTGTTGAGTTACCCTAACGCTGTCACTCACTATTGCTCAGACTTAGAAAGATTCAGCAAGCATCCATTCACAATAATGGTCACTGCAACCAGGACCTCCTGGATTTCATCTCTTAATGCCCCATCACACAACATCCTCCTACTGTAACACTGACACTGACAGCCAGACCCTCCAATCAAAAGTGCCCAGCTAAGTCAGACATCAAACACTACCTCACCCCTTGAACACCTTCCTAAACTCAAACACACCTTGTTGTGTTGATTTTTGTAATGCTCCTTCTTCTTCTGCAGCCTTTTGTTTTGATCAGGAAGAGGGGCTGTACAAACAGATTTGATTATTTGGGGAGCTACAGAGGCCAAGAATTTCTAAAGAAGCTGGCTACTAATGATGTGCTGTGCTTTAGTATTGCAAGGAAGCAATACTAAAAAATCTCCATTCACAGCAAAATTCTGGTCTCAAAGCCTGTCCTGGCTTTCTACAGCCTTAGGGCACCAATCCTTCTTGCTTTTACTTAGCACTGTCTGCTACAGGCAATCTTAAGATTAAATTCCCAGAGGCATTAATCTGGTCTAGTGGAAGGCACACCCACAACACCTGCAGCTCTTGTAAGTATGAACAGAAATGGGATAAACTCACAGCAGAAACTGGCCAAAGTGTAACAAATTATACCTCAGATCCAGAAGTTCCTGACTCAGTGCCTATAACCATTAGCAGAGGCATAACTGCCATTAATATATCAGAAAATTGTGTTAACAATTCTTCAAATTCTAGAGCTAGTTGCAGTTGGTATCCCTCTTTCCTAGTCCTGCAGATTTTCCGTGCAGCATGGAGGAAAAGAGCATGGTCAGTCAGCTTTGATTCCTCATCGCCAAATCCCCCAACTGCAGTCAAAGCCTTCCAGGTGTCTGTGCATTCCCATGCAGGTAAGAGAGCAGAGTGTTGGATGCAGATATCTGCCCCACCCAAAACACATTTGAGTGGCAAAGGGGAAGAACAGAGCTGGCTGCTGTGCTTGCCTTCTTTCTCCAAATGTTAGCACAGGAACCTGGCACCAACTGGAAATATCAAACTGGGAGAGCAGAATTTGTCAGCTCAGTTGCACATTTTCCCAGAGATCTGCAATTGTGGTTAGTACAAATCTTGTACTGTATAAATACCAAACAATACTTGAAAACAAGCACTTGCTTGGCACTAGAATCCCAAATCCCTTTAAGAGGCTTTGTTAGAAACATCTGAATTTCCAAGTCTACTAAACAGTACTAATAATTATTATGCAAGCAGCACAAATCTGTGTGAAAAGGATGTGAAGAACTTCCTTTAACATTAACTGGACTCCAGCCCACTTCCTATGAAGTGTCAGGTGCATCTTAGTGAGCAGAAAGGAGACCGCAAACTGCAGAGAAGGCAGGCCAAACAACATGAGAACTTCCAACCCAACAGGATAATGTCTGTATGGCAACTTGAAATAGAGTCAATAACTAGACTTAAAAGACATCAAGACACATAAACCTTTAGTACACCTTTAATTCCCACTATAATTCATCTGCAGCCAAAAAGCACCACCACCCTTTAAAAACCATTCCACTTCATTTTCAATTCACCAGGGTTTATCTTGGAAGCAGCACTAAAGCTAACCAAGGGATAAATATCTCCCTCCTGCCCTCTCTTTTGCATCTGCTGCTCACAGAGATCAGCCACAGGCTGACCAACCAACCTTTACCAGCACAAGCTCAAGGAGGTCACACGCTCTTTTCCAGCTGGTATCTGACACCTGTCTGGGAGCCTTTAAGCTACTCAGAGTGAGGACAGACTCCTTGCCACAAGTACTGACTGTGCCCAGGAGTCATGATCTCCAAAAGTGTGTTCACATTATTAAACAGCAGAAGAATGGATGTCCTTACATACAAAAAACTTTGATATCCTGACAACAGGGCATTTACAATGACATCAGGGGCTCGCTTTTAGGATATGGTGGAAATCTCTGTTCAGAACCAGATCAGGAGAAGCTCAGCAAGAGAAAGAACACTTTCATGGCAATGACAACATCCCAACATCAAGCTGGTCAGAGAGTAGAACACTGCAGAAGGGTTCTGTCTGTATTACCTTGGTGACAGAGTCATTCACGTTGATAGCTGGCACTTTTAGGGTCCCATTTGCCTTCATCTTGTACAGGTTGTGAACCCCAGTGGTTGTCTCTTCTGAAATACCTCTAATTCCTGTGGGAAGAATAAGAGTATTCACCTTAGTTGGAGTCAATACTGTGCAAATCAGGCCATCCAGGGGCTGGGAGCATCCCCCAGAGGCTTAAGTTCAACAATCCCTTGGCAGAGAGCGGGGAAGAGATGAAAACCCTCGAACAACTGCAGGAACACCAGAGGACACGCTTCAGAGCCACACACCTCTGCACCTGTGCTGTGCCTGCCCGACTCCCGGGGAACGCAAGCGGGTGCAGGATCGGGGCCCGGGGAGGGAACGGGGACGGGATCGGGGCCCGGGGAGGGAACGGGGACGGGATCGGGGCCCGGGGAGGGAACGGGGACGGGATCGGGGCCCGGGGAGGGAACGGGGACGGGATCGGGGCCCGGATCGGCCTCAGCAGCGGCCCCGGCCCGGCCGCGCTCTGCGGCGCCGCAGCGCCCTCTGCTGTCAGCCCGGGGCGCCGCTCAGCCCGGCCCGCATGGAATGTCCTGAGCGGGGAGGGACCCCCAGGATCACCCATGGCAGCCCCAGCCCTGCACAGACACCCCAACAGCCCCACCCTGGGCATCCCTGGCAGCTCCTGGAGCTCTGGCAGCCTCGGGGCCGTGCCCATTCCCTGGGGAGCCTGGGCAGTGCCAGCACCCTCTGGGGAAGAGCCTTTCCCTGGTATCCAGCCTGACCCTCCCGGGCACAGCTCCAGCCATTCCCTGTCCCAGAGCAGAGATCAGAGCTGCCCTCGGGAGGAGCTGCAGCCCCAGTGGGATCTGACCTCAGGCTCCTCCAGCTGAACAGACCAAGTGCCCTCAGCTGCTCCTCATGGGCTTCTTCTCAAGGCCCTTCATTCTCCTCCTGTCCATCCTTTGGACTCTCTAACAGCTTTAGATCTTGTTTATATTGTGATGCCCAAACCTGCCCCCAGGACTCGAGATGGGGCCACCCCAGTGCAGAGCAGAGTGGGACTGTCACCTCCCCCAGGCAGCCTGATGCACCCCGGGACACTCGGAACCAAAGCAAGAATTGTGCTCCTCAAGGTCATGCCCAAGCTTTGATTTTCACCCTGAACAGCATTTAAATCCTTGTTATTGTACCTCCATTCTTCCCTCACTGTGTGTCGCTGGGTTTCAACATTTCCTCCTGCAGTGCCATTGTCAGGACTTTTTTTGCTCTTCTTTCCCTCTCTGCTCATTTTATTTTAAAATACGTTTTTCTGTGGACAAATCCATGTTCTCTTCTTCCTTGCCTCCCCAAGACATTACCAACCCTCCTCAAACTCCAGTGTTGGTTAAGCTTGCAGAGCCTGCCTGGGCTCTGGGATGTAGCCAGGCTCATCATCCCTGGTCCCCCAGCTGGAGATGGGGAACCCTGGGCTGTCCTGTGCCAGCAGCTCCCCTGGGATGGACAAATGGAACACAGGGCATCTGCAGATCCCCAATGATGGAAATTTGACCTTGATGTCTCACCACTATTTTACCAGCTCTGGGGCACCCTGGATGGATGCTGGAGCTGGTTCCTTGTCCAGGACTGCTGGTGGCTCCTCTCTGCACCCTGTGGGCCTGTAGCTTGCTAGTGAGGGCTGGCTTGCACTGGGGCCACCCTTGGCTTCTGGCTTGTCCCCCTCCTGGGGGAGCCCCATTCTTGCTGCTTTCTGATGCATCTTGTTGCAAAATCCTCATTTTGGAGTTCCAGTAAATTATTGCTGAACACCTCAGCCACTTCTCATATGGCTTCCCCTCAAGGTCCTTCACCATCTGTGTGTCCCTCCTTTGGACACTCTCTAAGAGTTTAACATTTTTCTTATATTGTGGTGACCAAAACCACACAATATTCAAGGGGAGGCTGCCCAAACCCAGAGCAAGGCAGGCCAGCCCCCTCCCTTGACCAACTGGTGATGCCACCCATGACACAACTGGGCCTCCTGGCTCCAGGGCAATGCTCACTCAGAGATGCCAAGTCTGGTCCAAATCCATCCTCCTCAAAAAATCCAGCTGTGAGCTGGTCCAAGCCCAGGCAGGAAACTGAGAGCAATTCAACATGGTTTTCACAGCACAACTCTGACAGATTCCCCAGTGGAGCCTGAGACTGAGCCATGAGACCCTCCCATTGCTCCCCAGACCACTCTGTAGCACATGAAGAAATGAGACCCACAGAACTAGAAGGGAAAAGGCTGATTAACTGGAGAAGGCTCCAGAGAGCTCACTGCAGCTTTTTAATACCTGAAGTGGCCTTACAAGATGTGGACACAGTGTTTAGCATGGCCTGTTGCAACAGGACAAGGGTGAATGGTTTTAAATTGAAAGAGGATGATTCAGACCAGATATATCTTCTTTTTCAATGAGGGTGGAATAGGCTGCCCTGAGAAGTGCTCTAGGTCCCATCCCTTGGAATGTTCAAAGGGCTCTGAGCAATCTGAGTTGAAGATGTTGTGCCCATTGCAGTCAGGTTGGACTAGAGAGCCTTTAAAAGGTCCCTCCCAAACCAAACCATTCTGTGATTAGGCTGACTGATCCCCACCACTCCTATGTCACCACAGAGCCCTCGACAGCCCCACTGCCCTGATGGTCACCTGCTGAGGGAATGCATTCAGGCTTTGGGATATTTAGGCTTGTTTAGAGGAGAAAGGAGAGTTTAAAGTTGACAGTGCAGCCCTGTGCACAGTGAAATGGAGGATCTGTAGACAGTCTCCCAAAAGCATCAGTTTCCAGAACAACTGCCTGGATCATGGACAGTCATCCCCTTGAAGAAAAGTGTTTGGAGGTCACAGCAGGAACCTCCAGTTCAAACCTGCCCTCTCTTCCTGTGTATCTGGCAAATAAGAGACACACCTCATCCTTCAAAGGCTCTCCAGGTGAGTGAGAGTTCTGAGCTTAGCAGATTCTCTTTCCACAGCACTAAGCAGACCTCACATCCCATATGCCAACAGCTTCCCCTCCCTGGAGGCACCGTAGCACTGCCCCAGGTGCCATTCACAGCTGCTCTAAACCACTCTGCAGCAGCCCCAAGTGCTGCCTACACCACTCATGGTCAATGCCTGAGTGACAGGAGAGCAGAGAAGGGCCTGCAGCAAGGACAAGTTTAATTCAAACTGACACAACCTCGCTAAATGCTCAGACCTGTATTTGTCACCTGAGCAAGTCTGATCAATGAATCACAAATGAGCCAGTCTTCCCCACACAGGGCTTTTGCACAGATGACTTTCCCCATTGGTCAGTTCTTGTTTCCCCCCTTTCTTCCTTTATTTATCTTGGTATTAAGGGCATTTGGCTTAATGGAATAAGCTAACAGTACAAAGGCCATTCTGCCCTCTAACTGCAGACACACTTCAGGAGAGAGGCAGCTTACTGAGCAGTTCCACATACACATTTAACTCATCTCTTAGTTGAAGGAATACTACTTTCAACTGTTGGCTGCACACTAGGACCAAACTATTTAAATTAGAAGCAGCTGAAGCACAGAAGACAATTCCCTCTGAAATTAGCCCAGAAAATTTATCCAGCCTTTAAATGGCAAATGGCATTTTCAACTGCCTCATGCCAAAAGGTGTCCCATGCTCACAATCCACACACTGTGCATGCTCTGCCAAGGTCACTCTCATTCCACCTCTACAGTGGTCAGATCTCCCCACAAGCCCTTAAGATATATTAGCTTCTGTTAGCTCTAAGATACCAAAATTGGATGCTACACTTCATTTAAACAGACTTTGCAGCAAAAGGCTAAGCACAGATGTCAGATTAAGGAGATCAAGACTCTACTCCGTGAGTCCCGTTCTGGAAGTTTTTCTGTTTCCAAGGAGCAATGGACTGGAAAGTAGAACAGATCAAGTTTGTCATCCTCTACAAAGGATGAGATCAGTTTTAATTTACTGAACTACTGCAAGAAGCTTTTCAACTACAGCCAATGCAGACAGCCACACATTTTGGGAAGGGAAACACTGACAGATATTGCATCCTCCCTACACTTTTTAAAACCCCAGAGGAAGAGTCATTTCTATGAATTTAGGAAGCAAACCCAGACAGGGATGTTTTTTATCAGAGGCAGGCTACACATGTATGTCACAACATGAGACAGTTCAAGAGCCATTGTCCTACTGCACTGCATTATACTGGTGCCTTCTCCACCAGGAGCACAAGAGTGGCAAGAGGGTGAAAAGGGCTGGAGAGGAGAAAGAAGGACAACAGGAGGGCTGAAAGTGTGAAAGGAGCTCAGCTCAAGTACCTCTGGAAACAGACACCAACCAAGGTGTACATGTTAGGGAAACAACCCTGCAAAACAGAGAATGAACATGGGAAATACTTTCTTTGGCCTCTGACAACACCAGGAAGACAGAGAGGGATGACCAATTGTATTCCTGGGCATCAAACATGGGAAAAGCAAGAGGTCATGTATATCACAAAGAGGCAACCCAGGAAGTACCAGACCTTTGATGGAAGAGAGGCTGAGCAAAGACCAATGAAAACCTTGTGTTTAAATAACACAAAGATGTTGAGTGTTGGATTATGGGTGACATCAGGCTGAGGATGAAGGACAAAGTGAGGCTTGTCACAGAGAAAGTTTCCCTCTTTCTGGCGCCCCTACCTGCAGCAGCACATGGATGAGGAGCAAAGCTCCAGACTCCCCACAAACAGCCCTACTCACAGCCTGCCACCTTCAGGTTTTTTCCTATCTTCTTACTAAAGTAGAGCAGGAGTCAGAGGGGAGCTGATCCAGCAGGCTTCTACAGCAACTTCCCCTCTACAAAAGCACCAACACACCCCACTGTATCACCACCCAACTCCCTTCACATCCCAGACCAAATGTGCCCCTTAACAACGCTGGGCACACATCTTGCTGCAGCACAGCTGATGGACAGTGGCAGAGCTACGCAGAGTCTGTCATACTCACCAGGCACAGATCAGCCTGCTCATGTCAAATTCCCTTCACAGAAACCTTTTACATAAGCACATGCCAGCAACACCACACTGATCAGTTTTACTAACTCACTGAAGGCAAACCAAAGCAAGAGTTCCTGACTTCATCAGCATCTTCACTGACAAACTGAATGAGTATTTAAGGTGGAAAACTGTTCATTTTCCACAGAAGGCTACAGGTGGTAATGACTTCATTCAGAACTGCACTAAGACAACAGGTAAGAAATGCATTAATGTAAAATTGTTAATTGCAAACAGACGTTGAGCTGTTCTAGAACACAGCCCTCTTCCAGGAAGCTTTTGGCATGACAGCAGAACTACTTAGAGGTCAATCTCAGGTAATGGGCTCAGTGAACTATGGTCAGGACAGATCACTGCAGCTACAGAGCAGAAGTGGGAACAGCTCCTGCAGGTAAGAGATTCTGGTCTTGAACTGTAAGGAATTTTCACAGCCTGTTTGCACATGCCTGTCCCTCTTCCCCGACCTCTTTTTACACACCCCCCACCCAAACAGCCTCCCAGGCAGAACTGTGCCTGCCAAAACATAACACAAGTCACCTTTCAGCAGCTGTGGGTATTTGGTATGAACTAGGTTGGTAAGATCTCCACCATCATCCAGAATCATGTTGAGGGGCTGCCCATCCTTGAAGTACAGGGTCTGCTCAATGCACCACAAGTATTCCTCATCTGTCTCCCCTTTCCAGGCAAACACTGCATGGGAACAAACACAAACCATTAGCCAGTTTCTTACTCAGCATGTAGTGAAGCAGCCAAAGGAAGATTTCATCAGCAGCACCCAGCAGCAGCTGACAGACAGATGATTATCTGTGCCTGCAGGCCAGCAAGGACATTTGCACTGAAAAACAGACCTCAGAAAAATCACTGTTCCAGGCCACAAACATGGTCAAAATTTTGCGACTTCATTGTTCTCCTTATTCTTCTTCCATATTAAAAAGGAGAAGACAAAGCAAACTAAAGCAGACTCACATCCACAGCACCCTACTTGTTAGAAATAACCACTGGACAGAATGATACAGATAAATGAATACACAACCACAGCATTTTCTAGCACAGCAGAAAAGAGGGACCAGATTTCAGCATGAGCTAAGCAGCAGAATATAAACTCTTCACCAACTCTGAGTTTAAATTCTAGTCTCTCTAGCCCAGCACTAAAATCCAAGCTGAGGTGCCTCATCTGCTCTAATCAGGGTCTATTTCTATGTCAGTACAGCCCCAGCAACAGGCTGCCACCACTGGTATGTTGCATCCACTAGGATTTCTTTCTTTCCAGGCATTTGTACTGTCTTCATGCTATACTCAATCCTCAGAAGTACTCAGCCACTCAAACACATATTGGGCACATTATTTACACACCCCAACATTCGGCTAAATTGTTGTGTTTTCACTGTTTACACAGAAAACTGCTTGAGCCATGAAAAGCCAATCAGGCAATTGCCTATTCTGAATTAATGTGTCTCAGGATCTCATACTGAAGCCAAAGGAACAGCATTCCTCGAGGGTCTCATAAATTCTGTATGTGAGGCATAATATTAAGAAAGAGAGCAAGTTCCAAGAATAAGGATACAAATGGCAACGGTCACACACTTTGACAAACACTCAACCTATAAATGGCTCTTCAGTTGAGTTTTGGGTGTTGAAAGCAGTGAGGAAGACAACTCAAGGTCTAAAGAATCCCATGCGGCCCTCTGACATCCCACAGCAGAGGCAATGCCTGAAGCTGTAGTGCCAAAGGGGCTGATGAAGGGATCACTTTGCTGCCATAGAATGTGCCACAGTTAGGGAAAGACCTGTGGCAATAATTAATTATAATAGAAATGAGAGGCCCCTCTCAAAGCAGACTGCCAGAAACCAAATTTAGCCTCTGCCAACAGCTGGGCTCAGTTCCCAGCACTGAGGATTACATTTCCTTCAGCTGAGTTACACAGCAGACAGCTTCAGGTATTTATACTGATCCATGAGGAATTGCTTCTTATTGGAACCTGACAGTAACAAGACAGCAGCATCCTGATACAGCACCTAAGGGATATTAGGCAGGAACACAGCTGGGCTAATTCTAGCCTAAAAATATCTTGGGTATTGACTGTGCCACTGTGACAGGGCACATGGCAGTTCCCTTACCTTTCCTAATGCCTATTTAGGACAGAGCTTGCTGGAAAGCACCAAACACATCCAGCTGCACACACCTACACACCACTCCATTCCATCACCCAGCCCATTCCATCATCTTAATGAGATCTAACAGAGCCCAACAGCAGCCTTTGCTGGGAGACCTGGGCACAGGCTGATGCAACACAGCCTGAATCAAATGTCCTGGTTTGTAAAAACCACTGATGGGCCGTTTCTATCATCAAGCTTGCTCAGAAGATCTTGGTGTGTACAATTTGATTTAGCAGGAACAGGCAGTACAGCCCAACTCAGCCAAACCAGAACACGGAGAACTTACCAGGGATACCAGCTTTTGCAATAGCAGCTGCAGCATGGTCCTGAGTGGAGAAAATGTTGCAGCTTGACCATTGTACCTGGAAAACAACCAAGTTTTGTTTGCTGAACAAAGTTCTGAGATATCAGGGACTCTATCAAACACAGGACTTAAAAAGGGAGCAAGAGCAGAAGGAAATTAGTGTAGATTCCTGCCTCTTTCAGTAGCTCTACAAAGATAAGGTGAGAACTGGATGTCTGACTAAGTCAGGGAAAATAATGTCACATGGAGAGAATGTGAATGAGCTTTAGCTGTGCCATATATTCAGCCATATCCTTGCTCACAAGCACTTCTTCCAGACAGCCAGAGCATACTCCAGATCTTCAGGAGTGCCCAACAGGCACAGGGTGCCCACAGGGTGGGTTTGGGAAGTTTTGGTGAATAAAGGTCAGATTTTCAGAACAGCCCTACAGCAAGTGTCCACTGAGGGTATGGACATGCAGCAACACACCTGCCGGCACTCACAAGAGTCAGAAATGCAGCTGAAACATTACACTCAATCCAGGCATTCTCTAAGATTATGCTCACCCACCTCCCACTCTGTGTTCCAGTCATGGAAGCTTTTCCAGCTGAGCTAAGTGTTTTCCTCAGATTTCATAACTAGGCTCAGGCACCTAGAAAAGCAACAGCATGTTGCTGAGTTGTACTGAAAAGGATCTGCACACCTACTGCAGCTCACAGCACCACATCCCAGAGCCACATACCCTCTGCTCCCCACAGGGCTGACTGACAGCTATTCACACATTCACTGGTTACAGAGCTTGAGTAGAGAGGGCAATAAGGCACAATCATCCAGCCTGTTTTCAGATACTCTGCCCACCTGATCAAAAAGTGACATTTTGAAGTAAACGGTGCAGTAGGAAGCCGCCTACACTACCAACACTTGTCATGAAAACACACCTGGAAGGAGCACAGGAAAACAAAATCCACAACCTAAAGCTGCACCTCCTCAGCTGGGTTTTTGCAAGTTCCCCCCATACCAGCAGGTGACATCAGGGGGTGTCATGACATTCAAAGTATACAGAATACCTATATAGTGTTTACACTTCAGACTTGATACAGACTTGTGGTAGTGACATAGAGCCTAGAATAACTGGAACACCTGACAGGCTCAGACCCTAGTATTTATAACACTGGGTATGGAAAGGATTATTTTTTGTTACAAATTATGAAGCACAGAGTATTTATTCTATTCTTATTAAACCAGTCAAAAAATGGACACCAAGGTTACTATGCTGCAGTGGGCTACATCCTCATTACATGGGCTATGATTTTATCAGTTTCATTCCTCCCTCTCTGGCACCAAAGTTCTGACAGAACAGGTGAACCAGGGCTGAATCCATACTCAAAGCCTAAACTAATCCACAGGCATCAGGACAAGGAGTTCACACAGCAACACATGCCTTTAAAGGTACAACCACATCTTCAGAAACCAAGCCTCTGCAGGTACCTCCCTGAATGACTTGGATGAATCCCATATATCACTGATCTGCGGTTAGGCTCAGCTTAAAGCAGCTTGGCAATGTTTAAGTAAGCACACAGCTGCCTCCTAGGCCAGTCATACTGGGACGCAGCAACCAACAGGAGCAGCAAGGAGCTTTCCCAAATTTCAATGGCTACTGCTTCCTTTTAAATCCTGCGGAGGGACAGGAGTTCCACTTCCACGTGGAGTGGCTGGAACAAAGCCAGGACTGTACCTCCACATCAAAGCTCTCCTTCAGCACTGCACCATTTGCAACCACAGGACAGCTCTGAACAGGCTGGGGAACACCTGCACAGCAGCATGTACCCTGCCCAGGCTGACCTGGCACAGTGTCCATACCTACCTCCTTCTCTTTTTGAGGAAACACCTTCACTGCTACGGAGGAAACTCCTTCTCCCAGCACCTTTCAATCAGCATGACACTGCTCAATTCTTAACTGTTCTCAGAGAGGGATCCCACATAGGGCACCTCTGGGCAGCCAAAGTGCAGGAAGAAGGAACTTCAGATCATTTACATACTTAACAATCCATCGAAATTCCAGTCAGCTCCCTGCTCAGCACACAAGCAATGCAGATTGTGCTCAGATACCTGGCTCTCCTCACGCTCTGTACAGCAAACACTCAGCTGTGATGTCTGGACTTCATTCAGCAAGTCAGGAATGGGACACAAGGCACTAAATGGCTTCTAAGTATCTCAGTTAATACAGATGAGAGTAACTGGTCCATAGTCACACAAAAAATTCAGTGGAGATCCCAGCCCTTGGTCCCTGAAGCCACAGTGCATCCCTGTTCTTTTCCCGCACAGCTGATGGGCCAGCACGAGCTCTCAGTAAACTTCATTAGATTTTGCTGACTTTACCAGGGCAGAGTGGGGTTCTTAATACAGGCTAATCTGTGCTGGAAGCAGTCCCTAGAGCTGCAGCATAAGCAGCCACAGCGCTGCAAGCCCGAGCACAGCATGGCTGCGTGCGAGCAGCTGTGTGCACTGCCCAGGGCACTGCACACAGGGCACAACAGGCATTCAAAGCTGCAACTTGTCCACAGGAAACACACACACCCCACACCCCAGAGGTGCTGAGGGCAAGCAACAAGCTTCTTGCTGAAGGAGAGAAGACAATCTATCCACATGGAGATTGCAGCCTCATCCAAAAAGCACAGACATTTGCCAGGATTCCGTAAAGTGTTACATAAGCAGGAGCAGTGACCTGGCAGAGCGTTACCCAAGAGCAGAGGGAGAAACTCAGAGCCACATTACCTCAGCCCCCAGCACGATGAGGGTCTCTATGAGCACTGCTGTCTGGACAGTCATGTGGAGGCAGCCAGCGATGCGGGCGCCTTTCAGGGGCTTGGATGCAGAGTACATCTCCCTCATCTTCATCAGCCCTGGCATCTCATTCTCTGCAATCTCAATGGCCTTGCGACCCCAGTCTGCAAGGCTGATGTCAGCTGCAAGGGAAGCAGGACAGGTGTCAGAGTTTGAATAGCTGAGACCTTGGTATCTGCTCACACACTTGTGGGTAGGCACTGGCTGCAACAGCTGAACTGAACACCCAGCTGGGAGACAGAGTTGCAGAAAAACCAGACCCTATTCCAGTTACTTCCTGGTTCTTTGCTATGGTACACAAGTTTAGACAAACCTAACAGCCCCTCATGCTACTGCAAGGGGGTATAAATCAACTGTGATCTCATCCCGAGGTCCATGAATTCAGTAAGCCACAGCCTTAAGCACTTTTTACAGACACTCCCCAAAAGTCCAAAACTTCCTATAGAGACTGACTTCCACAGTATGGACCTGCATGTGGGGAGGGGTTGGCTATAGGGCAGTGGCTTCCCACACTGAGAATACTCCCTAAGAGTGCACCAGGAGCTGAACTCAGCTCCTGCTCCTCACAGCAAAGCTGCAGGTCCTTCCCTATTGGATCCAAAAAAAATATTTAAAGTGACTGTAATTATCTTAGTTACCAGTCTACTTCTACTTTTGTAAAAAGTATCTACAGCAGAAAAGTCCAGCAAAAAATGAGCAAGAGAGATTTCTGACAGGCTTACTGCATTCATCACAGATGTCCAACCCCAGCCTTTAAAACACAAGGGTCAAGCAGGTAATGCCCAGCTGCATCAACTCTGCAGCAGCAGCCAACACAGACTGTCCTTCTTACTTGGTCTGAGACTCTTTGAGAGATTTCAGAAGTTCACCATTCCATTTAAACCACAGTCAGATGCTTTTTTTGTCACCTACCTCGTGAAAACAGATTGTTTAGAACACCAGAACTCCGAGTCAGACTGCTGGGTTTAATACAGACACACTAATTGCATTTTGCTGCAGAACGAAGCCTGGGGCCACTGCAGCTATTGCACGTGCTAGAGCTGACTGGAGCACAGCCTGTACACCACTGGGACTGAAAACTGCCTGAAAACAGGCCAGGAAAGGACGACAGAAACAAATATATCAAGACAAGGAGATTTAGACTTACCCCTGTTAAGGGCTTGGTAGCTTTACTAGGGCTGCTTTAAAAATATCCTGCAGTGTTTTAGGTTCAGAGCCTCTAGGGTAAATTATTTATGAATCTGAGCCTTACACACCAATGTTCTTTGAATGAAGCCTCCAAGGAACACCCAACTCTTTATATAAACTGGGATTCTTTGTGAAGTTTCAGGTCTACAGAAATACCCGCCAAAACCTTCAGGGCACATGAGTCAAAGGTCCCAGGATGGGAAATACTTTCACCTTCGGAGCTAAGCCTGTTCCCGCCAAGGGCTCTGAGCGGCGGGGGAGGGACCGGGCAGCCGGGCCGCGAGAGCAGCACAACCGCGAGTGGGAAGCCGGCGGTGCCGCTCCCCCGAGCCCCCTTCCCCCGCGGTGGCTCCCCCAGCGCACAGGGGGCTCGGGCCCGGCTCCGCCGCGGGCAGGACCCGCCGTCCTCCCCCCCGCGGCCGCATCCAGCGCGGCGCCGCAGCCGCCGAGGCCGCGCTCCCCGCATCGCGCTCGCCCCGGCCCGGGGAAGGTGCCGAGCACGGCGGAGCCGGCCCGGGGCTCGCACTCACCCACTTTGTAGGGCAGCCGGTCCGACATACTGAAGCTGCGTGGCCAGCGGACAGGAGGAGGCAGCAGCTGGTCCGGGCGCGCTTTAAGTAGAGGCGGTGCCGCTTGCGTGAGGCGGGGCTGGGCTGCGCTTGGGCGCTGGGCCCGCCCGGCGCTTCCTCCGGGCCAGGCCGGCCGCGGGCCCGCCTCCTCTGCGAGCAGCGAGGGCATGGAGTCCGTGGGCTGTCCCCAGAACGTGCCCCGTCCGCGGAAGCTGCACGTCCGCAGAACCTGTCCCTCCTCACAGAACCTGCCCGTCCCCAGAACCTGTTTCCCCCCCCCATCCGAATGTGCCCCCTGGCGCGGCCTCTGCCGCAGCTTCAGCCCCTGCCCGAGCAGGCTCTGGCGGCCGCCGCACGCACTGCTACTGGTGCCAGCACAGGAGCCGGTGTATAAATATCTGCAGGGATGGCTCAGAGCATGGACCAGGCTCTGCTCCGTGGGAGCCAGCAATGGGATAAGAGGCAATGGGCAGAAGCTGAAGGAAGTTCCACCTCAACATGAGGAAGATATTTATTTTGCAAGTAACCACTCACTGGAACAGATTGCTAGAGAGGCTGTGGAGTCTCCTTCACTGGAGATATTCCAGATCCGTGCTGTGAGATTGCTCTGTTTGACCCAGGATGTGGGACCAGAAGCCCCACTGTGGTCCCTTCCAGCCTCACCCATTCTGGGATTCTGTAACATGAAACCACAGCAGGTCCCAGGGCAGTGGCAGGAGCAGCCTTGATTCCTGATGCCGGGCCTCGCCACATGGACACTGAGCAGGCAGCACTCCCTATTTCACTTCCCAAAGAGGATCCCATGAGATGTTCAGTGTGAAGTGTTACCCTTGGGCACACAGACCCCTCACTGCAGCAGGGCCCAAAGCAATGGGCAGGATACAACGGGTGACATGCCAGGCAGAGCTGGGGCCAAGGTGTGAGCAGCTCTATCACCCTGGACCTTGGACTTGGCTGCAGGCAGTTCCCCTCCCCAGCCTGCAGCCCTCTGCCAGGTGCTGGGCAGGGCTGCCAGCCCCCAGGCACAGCCAATGCCTGCTGCGCACGCAAGAGGCACAGCCCCGCTTCGGCCTTGCCTGTGGGTCACGCACACATCTGCTTCTGTTCTAACATCTGAAATGCATTTTTCATAAGCCTCAGTCATGAACCGGGATGAACTTTCCAGCCACGCTGTTACACGTGTCTCCTTTAACGCATGAAATACATAAGAGTGAGAATTTCCTTGTAATTACACAGAATTTCTCATTGAATTATTTTGAAAAATTTGAAATAGATCTCAGTGCAGAGTTTATCCTGAGACCTCAGTTCCCACTCCACCCTGGAAGGGTAATTGTGAGGGTAATTATTTTTCAGGTGAGCAGCAACTGATCTTCAGTGACTGTCCTACAGTGAACAGAGCACAGAAATCCCAGTAGAACACCTGGACAGAGACAATCAGTACACGTGGAAATAGCAGGATTTCTGTAGAATACTCAGAGTGTTGCAGGTGCACTGGCACACCTGATACCATACAAAGGAGTTCTGTAAATCAAAGGTTCTGTAAATCAAAAGGTTGATTTACAGAAATGTAAGCCTGAAGTACAGGCTTCATTCCTTCCATTTTATCCCTCAGCATCCAAGCGCACTTAGTTCCTCTCTAGGGATAACACAGAATTCCCTGCTGGTGCCCATGAAGCTGCAGGCCCTCCCGGGCTCAGCCCTGCCCCAGCTCTGGGTCGTGAGCACGGGAAGCACCTGGAGCTGTTGGAGGGAGTGCAGAGGAGGCCCCAGAGATGCTGCAGGGGCTGGAGCCTCTCTGCTCTGAGGAAAGGCTGAGAGAGTTGGGGTTGCTCAGCCAGGAGGAGAGAAGGCTCCGGGGAGTCCTCACTGAGGCCAAGCAGGACTTGGGGGGGCCCGGGGAAGGATGGGGACAGAGTGTTCATCAGAGCCTGTGGTCAGAGGAGAAGGGAGCATGGATGGAAACTAGAGGAGCTCAATTTAGCTTTGATCTGAGGAAGATGTTTTTCTCCCATGAGGGTGGTGAGGCCCTGGAACAGGCTGTGCAGAGAAGCTGTGAAGCCCCATCCATGGGAACATTCAAGGCCATTGCTGAAAGGGGCCCTAAGCAACCTGGACTGGTGGGAGATTGATCAGGTTGGAACAAGATGATCTTCAGAGACCCACCCAAGCCAAACCATTCAGGGATTCAACCATTTTACAACAAAAAGCACCCAATCTGAAGGGGCCCTGGAACTTCTGTCATATTTATTGTGTCACAGCCAGTGTTCTGGGTGGAACTTCCAGCATCTCTTCATGAGCACAACGGAACCATTGCCCTTGTAGCCAGTGGAGCCTTCAGTCTGCTTGGAAACCATCCTTCACTCTGGTTGCATCAGACTGTTCTCAGCTGCTCCTTGCTCTTGGCATCAGTCCTGAACTTTTCATGCTGTCTGGATCTCAGCACCAATCCCAGCAAGATATGCACTCCTCCCCCAGTGAAAGTACACTGCCATTCCAGGGAGGGGGGCACCCCCTGACCGCCCAGGCAGGCTGCAGCCCTGCATAGACATACAGGAATAACAGAGATGATGAACACAGTCCATTCTGTATTTAGATATCTAAATTGTTAAGTTCTTCTGTAAATATGTTTATTAGATTCCAGGTGTTCTTTAGGTCCCCTATACTGTAAATACATGTCTAAGGTTGTTATTTTTATGGATGTCCTTTAGTCTGTAAATATGTTTGCTATGTTACTGTTTTAAACAGATCTTCTACACTGTAAATATTTTTTATAGATTGCTGTTGTTAGAAGAATTCTTATATTGTACATGTTTGTCTTGGTTTGGAAAGACAGGAGTCTGCTAAGGAAGGCAGGAGCCTCCCCTGAAATGAAAATGCAAACCCTCCCCACCCCTCTGAATTGCTATAAATTTTAAATTAAGGGGCTCTCAGGCAAAAATATGGGAGCAGGAAATAACAGTTCTTTAATAGGGAAAAGAAAAAAAAATAAAGGATGAAATAAAACAATGCAGTACACCAGAACAACACTGACAGAGTCAGAACCCAACCTGACACCCTGTGTGTCAGGGTGTTGGTGACAGTCCAATTGGAAATGTGGCTGCAGTCCTCCTGAAGTATCAGGTGTGGTTCTGTTGGAGCAAGGGGGATCTGTAGAGAAGGATGTATTCTTCCTCTGAAGATCCAGTGGAAGAGGCAGCTGCTGTTCCTCTGGGGAATCCTGTGGAGAAAGCCGTGCTGGTGTTCCAAAATCTCAGATTATATCTGGGTAGCAGTGCTTGGCTCCTCCCTCTGGGTGGAGCATCTCCCAATGGGATGTTATAGTTCTTATCAGTCATGCATTGACATTCAATAGTCTGTTATCAGCAGAGGTCCCCTCCCAAGGGAGGTGTGAATGTGGTCACTCAGAGAGATAAAGCAAACTGCCCACTTGACAAAGGTAATCTGCCATACAGATGGTAATGAATGGAAAACATCTTGCATGCAATCTTCAACATTATCCACCCCTTTTTATATTTCCATCTGCATCACAAAAAAACCCCAAACCTTACACACAGTCCTCACTTAAGACTAGGTTTTCCTGTGGTACACAACTGCTTTCTCCGTCTTTCTGCATTACCCACCAAGTGCAACCAGGTCCTTGAGCAAAAACAATTCCACGGATGGGTTTGTCTTTGCCTGAGGTGGGAGTAATCCAAACAGTCTTTCCTAAAATACCTTTCACGTGTACAACAGGGACTTTATCTCCATCCACTGTGTGCAGGGGTTCAGGCTGGGCAGGACCAGCTCGATTTATGGACCCTCTGGTGTTGACCATCCAGGTGGCTTTTGCTAGGTTCATTTCCCAACTTCTAAAAGTCCCCCCCACCACGTGCCTTCAGGGTTGTTTTAAGTAGTCCATTGCACCGTTCAACTTTCCCAGCAACTGGTGCATGGTAGGGGATATGATATATCCATTCAATGCCATGTTCCCTGGCCCAGGTGTTGATAAGACCATTCTTAAAATGGGTCCCATTATCTGACTCAATTCTCTCAGGGGTGCCATGTCTCCACAGGATTTGCTTTTCCAGTCCCAGGATGGTGTTCCTGGCAGTGGCGTGAGGCACAGGGTAGGTCTCCAACCATCCAGTGGTGGCTTCCACCATGGTCAGCATGTAGCGTTTGCCCTGGCGTGTCTGGGGCAGTGTGATGTAGTCAATCTGCCAGGCCTCCCCATACCTGTATTTGGACCACCGCCCACCGTACCAGAGCGGCTTCACTCCCTTGGCCTGCTTGATGGCAGCACACGTCTCACAGTCATGAATAACCTGAGAAATACTGTCCATGGTTAGATCCACCCCTCAGTCTCATGCCCACTTATGGGTGGCATCTCTACCCTGATGACCTGAAGCATCATGGGCCCATCGAGCTAAGAACAACTCCCCCTTATGTTGCCAATCTAAGTCTATCTTTGACACCTCTATTTTTGCTGCCAGATCTACCTGCTCATTGTTTCAGTGTTCCTCATTAGCCCGACTCTTGGGGACATGGGCATCAACATGACAGACTTTCACAGGTAGCTTCTCTAACGGAGCGGCAATGTCTTTCCATTCATCAGCAGCCCAGGTCGGTTTTCCCCTATGCTGCCAGTTGGCCTTTTTCCACCTTTCCAGCTAGCCCCAAAGAGCATTGGCTACCATCCATGAATCAGTATAAAGGTAGAGCTTTGGCCATTTCTCTCTCTTAGCAATGTCCAGGGCCAGCTGAACAGCTTTGAGTTCTGCAAGTTGACATGATCCACCTTCTCCTTCGGTAGCTTGTGCAACCTGTCGTGTGGGTCTCCATACAGCTGCTTTTCACTTCCGGTTCATCCCTACGATGTGACAGGAACCATCAGTGACAAGAGCATAGCGTGTTCCCTCTGGGGGCAGCTGGTTATATGGAGGAGCTTCTTCAGCACGTGTTACTGGTTCTTGTTCCTCTTCATCAGCGAGACCAAAGTTCTCACCTTCCGGCCAGTTTGTAATTATCTCCAGAATCCCAGGGTGATTCAGGTTTCCAATACGGGCGCGCTGTGTGATAAGAGCAATCCATTTGCTCCATGTAGCGTCAGTGGCGTGGTGGGTGGTAGGAACCTTTCCTTTAAACATCCACCCCAGCACCGGTGGTCGGGGTGCCAGGAGGAGTTGTGCTTCCGTGCCAATCACCTCTGAGGCAGCCTGGACTCCTTCATAGGCAGCCAAGATTTCCTTCTCTGTGGGAGTGTAGTTGGCTTCGGACTCCCTGTAGCTTTGACTCCAAAATCCCAGTGGTCGGCCTCGAGTCTCCCCACTCACCTTCTGCCAAAGGCTCCAGGACAAGCCATGGTTCCTGGCTGCAGAGTAGAGCATGTTCTTCACCTCTGGTCCTGTCCTGACTGGGCCAAGGGCAACTGCATGAGCGATCTCCTGCTTGATCTGGGCAAAGGCTTGTTGCTGCTCTGGACCCCAGTGGAACTCATTCTTCTTGCGGGTGACCAGGTAAAGAGGGCTCACATCTGACTGTATTTGGGAATGTGCATCCTCCAAAAACCTATGGCACCCAAGAAAGCTTGTGTTTCCTTCTTGCTAGTTGGTGGAGACATCGCGGTAATTTTGTTGATAACCTCAGTGGGAATCTGACGCCGTCCGTCTTGCCTCTTCACTCCCAGGAGCTGGATCTCTGGTGCAGGTCCCTTGACTTTACTCTTCTTGATAGCGAAGCTGGCTTCTAGCAAAATCCTGATGATCCTCTCTCCTATCTCAAATACTTCCATTGCCATGTTTCCCCACACGATGTCATCGATGTACTGCAAGTGCTCTGGAGCCTCACCCTTTTCCAGTTGCAGCCTGGATCAGTCCATGGCAGATGGTGGGACTGTGCTTCCACCCCTGGGGCAGTCGGTTCCAGGTGTACTGCACGCCCCTCCAGGTGAAAGCAAACTGAGGCCTGCATTCAGCTGCCAGAGGAATGGAGAAAAATGCGTTAGCAATGTCTATAGTGGCACACCACTTTGCTGCCTTGGACTCCAGCTCGCACTGGCGTTCCAACATGTCTAGCACAGCAGCGCTCAGCAGTGGAGTCACTTCATTCAAGCCATGATAGTCCACAGTCAATCTCTGTTTAAAGTCACCCTGTGAGTGTCTCTAGTAGACTTTTGTCCCTGGACACAAATCACCTCAGAGCTCCAGCTCCCAGAAGGGATCACCTTGATTTTTCAAGGTGTTCTCTCAAGGGTGAGCCAGCAACCCTCAACGGTGCAGTTTGTGGACTTGCTACAGAGGATTGGCCGGAGTCAACAGACCCCCATGAGACCTTTTCTTTTGACTTGTTGGTTTGGTGAGTGTTAAGGGCACCAGGGCTGTGTGCCTCCACAAGTAATTTTCAGTTTCTCATTTTCCTTTGTTTCGTGGGTGGAAAATTTTCATTTAACCACAATGAGAACTAAATTATCCATTGGGGAGCAGGAGGTTCATGCCCAAGTTAAGGGGACCCTTGTAGCAGGAGATGTTAAGTTTTCTAAGGGGTATTTAAAGTCTTTAATTCACTTTTTATTTAAACACTTTCCAGGGATTACCCAGGAGGATGTTGTTTCAATTAAGTTTTGGGACAAGGTGGGGAAACATTTTTACGTTGAACAGGTTAAAGGGGATTTTTATCCTTTGTTTAATTTAATTTATAAGTTGATCAAGGGAAAAGGGGAAAGTTCATGACCCAGTTTACCCCAGTTGTCAACTTTTTCCTTCCCTAATCCTATTCCCTCTTCCCCTAAGAGTCGGTTGGGAGGTGGAACCTGCCCTGCGGCACAGGACAGCCACCTGCCTCCTGCTACCTCCTACCCCTCTCTGTCCCTTTCTCAAGTTGGCACCAGCCATGCCAGCTTGAGCCCAAACCTCGCTCCCTGTCCACCTGCACCCCCTTATCCCAGTTTTTCTCCCTTTTCTATGTTCTATGGGCCAAGATGGTGCCAACCTTGTGAGAGGTCCTGGTCAGCTGGAAGGCTTATGTCCATATAAATGCTTTCTCATCCTCTTCAGAGGAGGAGCTCAGTGACATTGACTCCCCAGGCTCTACCACCAGGTCTGGGAAAGGTTGGGCATGAGTCAGGAGAGAGGCTGTCAGGGATGGTAACCTGGAGATGGCTGAGAAGCTACATAACTGGCTCCAGTCATTCTCCAGAGAGGAAGGAAACCCAAATGGGAGCCATATTCTGAACTGAACAGCAAAACGGCCAAAGTAGTCACCCTACTTTAAAAATATTCTTGAAGTGATTCTTTCAGGCCATATCCTCACCCCACATAATATCAAAGATGTCATGTCACTCCTGCTGTCCCCCACGGAACTCCTGTTAAGGGAGTCTTTGTGGAGGAAGCAATTGAAGACTTTACTATCCAAACATAAGGCTGAGGATGAGAAAGCCTCATTGATGTTGGAGGAATTATGCAGAAAAGGGGATTTTGAAAAGCCCAAACACCAGGCCAGGGACCTCCCTATACTTGTTCTGGAGGACATTAAAGCTACTGTTTGCACTGCACTGCTCCAAACACCTGATGGCTCCCTATCCCAACAAAATTTTTCTGACATCTGCCAAGGCACTGACGAAACTTTTCTTAAGTTTATCGACAGGCTCAAGAATGCGTTGGAGAAGCAGATCAACAACCCAGGGAGGAGTTGCTCAGAAAGTTGGCAGCGGTGAATGCCAACACCAAGTGTAAGAAGGTTATTGTCACTATAGGACATGAAACACCACAAGTGCACACCACTGCTCTCAAGGTGAAGAAAAAGGGAAAGTTTATTTTCTGACTCCAACATTTATAGTTTTCCAAAAGTGACAGTGGACTGAAGGGTGAAAGTGCCACCTCTCCAATGACACTGGACAAACCAACAGTCCATCAAATTTTTCCTTCTCCATAAAAGAATGCAAAACAGTAAGTTATTTACAGAAAGTGTGTGAGAAAGTTTGCTACAAGAATGTAAACATCAGAAAGCTTAGAAAATCTTAAAACATCAGGGTGACAGGTTATTAGAGCACTCCTGCTGGAACCCGAGCACACCATCTCACAGATGGTGGAGGCCTGTATGAAGCTCAGCTGCATCGAGCACACAGTCACCCTGGCCATGAGTAGGGGTATGGGAAGCCATGGCCACCCAAAACAATATCATATGTTTCAACTGCGGCCAAGTGGGGCACGTGCAGGCACAGTGTCCATTCCCTTTCCCTGGGCCAAACAGAGTATGTCATCAATGCTACCAGCATCTGTTGGGAAATGGCTTGCAGAGCAAGACACAACCCTGTGCAATGACAGGAAATGGCAGGTTGTTCCTCCCCAGTCTCCCTACCATCCAGGAGCACCAACATTCAGCAGGCACATTTCAGAGGACCGCGATTTCCAGAGCCTGCTCTGGTTCTTCTGACAGACCAACCAACTAAATCCTGATGGGTGCTGTCCAGTACACTTTCCATTCAATTTGATGACGATGCCATCGCCTATATTCCAGCAGGACACTTTGGACCCAGGGAAGGATCAGTAAATGTTTTATTAGTTGGAGATGTCAAACATACTCCAGATTTCATCCAGGTAATCCCCAAGGTTGTTTTAGTTGACCCAGAACAGGACATCACCGTCTCTGTTACATGTACCAACCCTCTGTTCCTTTTAAGTAAAGGAACCCCATTTGCACAAATGTATGTCTTAAAAGGACAGGACTTTGTGGACATGGACAATTACGACATTTACCTGACACAGGTGCTGGGGAAGGACAAACCAAAAATCAAATGCCACATGAATTTAAAAAAACAAATTAGTATCTCCTTCAGGTATGGCAGACATAGGAGCGGATGTCATCCTCATTTCTTGCTCTGATGGTCCAGCGACTGGGAGCTGGTGTCCCCTTGTGGCACAGTCTCCGGGATCAAAGGAGCTATCACCTCTCTGAGGAGCAAACACCTTATTACCATTGAGGGACAGGTGGCAACCTAGCAGTAAGGCCACTTGTGGTACAAGGCCACATGACATTGTGGGGCAGGGATCTACTGTCCCAATGCGGGGCTAGACCAGAAATCCCACAACCATCTTAGGATTTCTAGTTGGGGCCACTATAGAGCACGCCACCCCACCACTCACCTGGAAAACCGACAAACCGGTGTGGGAGGATCAGTGGCCCCTTCCTGAACAAAAATTAAAGGTGCTCAAGTCCCTCATTGAGGAACAGTTATCCAAGGGCCACATAAAACCTTCTACAAGCCCTTGGAACACCACTGTCTTTGTTATTAAAAAATGAGGCAAAGACAGCTAGAGGCTCCTGCAGCACCTCTGTAAGATCAGTGAGGTCCTGGAGGACATGGGTCCTCTGCAACCTGGCCTTCCCTTGCCCTCCATGCTCCCCAGAGATTGGCAGCTCACAGGCACTCACATCAAGAACTGCTTTTTTACCATTCCACTCCTTCCCAGACATGCTCCCAGATTTGCCTTTTCTGTACCATCATTAAATATGCAGGCACCCCTGAAGAGATACCAGTGGCAAGTCCTTCTCCCGGGCATGAAGAACTCACCTGCCCTGTGCCAGATGTATGTTGCCTGGATTTTGTCATCAATCCAAAAGACGTTTCCTGATGTCATTATTTTCCATTATGAAGATGATATTTTAATTTGCACCTAGACTGACACTTATTTGGAAACTGTATTACAAAACAACATAAGTACCATCAAGAAGGTGGAATCTGAGATTACAATGGACAAAGTTCAGCACACCTGCCCCTGGAACTACCCTGGTCTTTGCATTGCCAAGCAGACCATTGAACCCCCGCAGCTCAACATCAAGGATGATCCCAGGGCGCTGAGAGATCTACACCAGCCCTGCAGTTCCATTAACTGGGTTAGTTTGCTGTTGGGGATCACAAAGGAAGACCTCTCCCCTCTCTTCAACCTCCTGCAAGGCAACAATGGTCTGGACTTGCCATGTACCATCACACCAGAAGCCAAGGTAGTAATCCAGAGAGTAGCTGAAGCTCTATCCATCTGGCAAGCCCACTGTGCTGACCCTGCCCTTCCTTTTCAGTTTGCCATCTTGGGTAAGTCACCCAAATTCCACGGTCTTTTTTTTCAGTGGGACACCTCACTCAAGGACCAACTTTTGATTATTGAGTGGGTGTTCCTTTCTCATCAGCCTACCAAAATAATCACCACCTCACACGAATTGACAGTGCAGCTAATGGCAAAGGCCAGAGCTCGCCTCTGGACCCTTGTGGAGTGTGATATCACATGTATATATCTTCCAGTGACACTACACAGTCTGGAGCCTTTGCTGCAGACCAATGAGCACCTCCAGTTCGCTCTTGACTGCTACCCAGGCCAAATTTCAATGCATTACCCAAAACACAAATTGTTTAATGAGGGCTTTGATTTGGTCCCAAATTCATTAAAAAGTAAAACTCCTCTCAAAGGCCTAACACTCTTTACAGATGGCTCTGGAAGATCCCACAAGTCAGTTATGACTTGGAAAAACCTGGACACTCAGAAGTGGGAGTCTGATGTCTAGATCATTGACGGGTCTCCATAAATTGCTGAAGTAGCAGCTGTTGTTAGAGCCTTTGAGAGGTTCAAACATCCTTTTAATCTAATCACTGATTTGGCTTATGTTGCTGGAGTAGCTGAAAGAGCTGAGCATGCTTTATTAAGGGAGGTGTCAAATCCCAAATTATTCCATTTCCTCTCAA